>NW_022602767.1:0-81522 GCF_008692095.1 Etheostoma spectabile | reverse complement strand
TATATCGACTTTCTGGTCCTTGGGGGGAGAATGAGGGTGCTGGAGGTTTTAACCCACCCTCAGTGAATATAACCGGACTTTGAGTGGAGGCCTGTATACCTGTATGTCGAAGGCCAGACTGAACCACTTACTGGCCTTGGGAGGGAGCAGTTGGGTGCGGGAGGGTGTCACCCCAGTCTGGAGGTCATCAGCCAGACTTAGAGCCACTTACTTGTTCTTGGGAGGGATTGTGGGGGTTCTGGGGTATGTTACCGGCAGCCTCAGGTCATCGTTTGGGGGTCTCAGAGTGTAGGGCTGTAGCCCTGGAGGTCAACGGCCAGATTCAGAGAAACTTACTGGGCCTTGGACGGGAGTGTGAGGATTGCTGGGGCCATGTTAACCCAGCCTCAGTGAATTTTTTTGGGCTTAGAGTTGAGGCCGGTAGCCTTGGAGGTCAAAGGCAACTCTCACAGCCAATCACTGTTCTTGGGAGTAAGTGTGAGGGTAATGCGTATGTTAACCCAGCCTCAGTGCATGTACCTTGGACTTAGAGTGAGGCCTGTAGCCCTGAGATCATCAGCCAGACTTAAAGCACCTTACTGGGCCTTGGGAGGGAGTGTGAGGGTTCTGGGTATTTTAAAACCCAGCCTCAGTGCATCGTTTATGATGCTTAGAGTGGAGACCTGTAGCCCTGGAGTTCAAAGGGCAAGCCTCACAGCCACTAACTGGGCCTTGGGAGTTGAGGTGAGGGTGCTGAGCATGTTAACCCCGCCTCAGTGCATGTATCTGGACTTAGAGTGGACACCTTTAGCCCTGGAGGTCTTTCAGCCAGACTTATATCCCCTTTCTGTCCTTGGGAGGAGAATGAGGGTGCTGGAGGGTGTCCCCGCCAGCCTGGAGGGTGTCAACCCGCCTGTAGGGTGCCTGGAGGGTGTCAACCCAGCCCTGGAGGTCATCAGCCAGACTTAGAGCCACTTACGTCTTCTTGGGAGTAAGTGAGGGTAATGGAGCATGTTAACCCAGCCTCATGCATGTACTTGGACTTAGAGTGTAGGCCTGTAGCCCTGGAGGTCATCAGCCAGACTTAGAGCACCTTACTGGGCCTTGGGAGGGAGTGTGAGGGTCTGGGGTATTTTACCCAGCCTCAGTGCATCGTTATGGGGCTTAGAGTGGAGACCTGTAGCCCTGGAGTTCAAAGGCCAGCCTCACAGCCACTAACTGGGCCTTGGGATGGGGTTGAGGGTGCTGAGCATGTTACCCAGCCTCATGCATGTGTCTGGGACTTAGAGTGGAGACCTTTAGCCCTGGAGGTCTTCAGCCAGACTTATATCCACTTTCTAGTCCTTGGAGGGTAATGAGGGAGCTGGAGGTGTTAACCCAGCCTCAGTGAATATAACTGACTTTAAGTGGAGGCCTGTATCCCTGTAGGTCGAAGGCCAGACTGAAAGCCACTTACTTGGGCCTTGGGAGGGAGCATGTGGTGTGGGAGGGTGTTAACCCAGCCTGGAGGTCATCAACCAGAATTAGAGCCACTTACTGGCCTTGGAAGTGGAGTGTGAGGGTGCTTGGGCATGTTTACCCAGCCTCAGTGCACAGTTTTGGGGCTTAGAGTTGAGGCCTGTAGCCCTGGAGTTCAAAGGCCAGCATCAAAGCCAATTACTGGCCTTGGACGGAGCATGAGGGTGCTAGAAGATTTTGACCCAGCCTCTGTTGCATATAACTCGGACTAAGAGTGGAGGCCTGTATCTTGGAGGTCAAAAGCCAGACTGACAGCCACTTACTGGGCCTTGAAATGAGGTGCTGGAGGGTGTTTAACCCAGCCTCAGTGAATATAACTGGGACTTTGAGTGGAGGCCTGTATCCCTGTAGGTCGAAGGCCAGACTGAAAGCCACTTACTGGGCCTTGGGAGGAGCATGGGGGTGCTGGAGGGTGTCAACCCAGCCTGGAGGTCATCAGCCAGACTTAGAGCCACTTACGTCTTCTTGGGAGGGATTGTGAGGGTTCTGGGTATGTTAACGCAGTCTCAGTGCATCGTTTTGCGGCTCAGAGGAGGGCTAGCCCTGGAGGTCACGGCCAGCTTCAGAGAAACTCACTGGGCCTTGGACGGGAGTGTGAGGATGCTGGCCATGTTACCCAGCCTCAGTGCTTGTTTTGGGGCTTAGAGTGGAGGGCCGGTAGCCTTGGAGGTCAAAGGCTCTCAGAGCCAATCACTGGGCCTGGGGAGTAAGTGTGAGGGTAATGGAGTATGTTAACCCAGCCTCAGTGCATGTACCTTGTACTTAGAGTGTAGCTTGTAAGCCCTGGAGGTCATCAGCCAGACTTAGAGCACCTTACTGGTCCTTGGGTGGGAGTGTGAGGGGGTTCTGGGTTATTTAAACCCAGCCTCAGGTGCATAGTTATGGGGCTTAGAGTGGAGACCTGTAGCCCTGGAGTTCAAGGCCAGCCTCACAGCCACTAACTGGGCCTTGGGAGTGAGGGTGCTGGAGCATGTTACCCAGCCTCAGGTGCATGTATCTGGGACTTAGAGTGGAGACCTTTAGCCCGGAGGTCTTCAGCCAGACTTATATCCACTTTCTGGTCCTTGGGAGGAGATGAGGGGGCTGGAGGGTGTTAACCCAGCCTCAGTGAATATAACCGGGACTTTGAGTGGAGGCCTGTATCCCTGTAGGTCGAAGCCAGACTGAAAGGCACTTACTGGGCCTTGGGAGGGAGCATGTGGGTGCGGGAGGGTGTTAACCCAGCCTGGAGGTCATCAGCCAGAATCAGAGCCACTTACTGGGCCTTGGGAGTGAGTTGTGAGGGTGCTGGGCCATGTTTACCCAGCCTCAGTGAATAGTTTTGGGGCTTAGAGTTGAGGCCTGTAGCCCTGGAGTTCAAAGGCCAGCATCAAGCCAATTACTGGGCCTTGGAGGGAGCATGAGGGTGCTAGAAGATTTTAACCCACCTCAGTGCATAGAACTCGGACTAAGAGTGGAGACCTGTATCCTTGGAGGTCAAAAGCCAGACTGATAGCAACTTACTGTGCCTTGGGAGGGTGCATGGTGGTGCTTAATGGTGTTAACCCTGCCTGGTGGTCATCAGCCAAAGATCAGAGCCACTTACTGGGCCTTGGGAGTGATTGTGAGGTTGCTGGACCATGTTTACCCAGCCTCAGTGCATAGGTTTGGGTCTTAGAGTTGAGGGCTGTAGCCTTGAAGGTCAAGTCCAGCATCAAATTCAATCACTGCCGCCTTGGAGTGAGTGTGATAGTGCAAGACTATGTTAACCCAGCCACTGTGCATGAAACTGGGACCTTAGAGTTGAGGCCTGTAGGCCTGGGGGTCATCAGCCAGACTGACACCCTTTTACAGGGCCTTGGGGGAGCAAGGGGGTGCTGGAGGGGGCAACCCAGCCTGGAGGTCATCAGCCAGACTTAGAGCCACTTGTTCTTGGGAGGGATTGTGAGGTTCTGGGGTATGTTACTGCAGCCTCAGTGCATCGTTTTGGGTCTTAGAGTGGAGGCTGTAGCCCTGGAGGTCAACGGCCAGCTTCAGAGAAACTCACTGGGCCTTGGACGGGAGTTTGAGGATGCTGGGCCATGTTACCCAGCCTCAGTGCATTGTTTTGGGGCTTAGAGTGGAGGCCGGTAGCCTTGGAGGTCAAAGGCAACTCTCACACCACTCACTGGGCCTTGGGAGTAAGTGTGAGGGTAATGGAGCATGTTAACCCAGCTCAGTGCATGTACCTTGGACTTAGAGTGTAGGCCTGTAGCCCTGGAGATCATCAGCCAGACTTAGAGCACCTTACTGGGCCTTGGGAGGGAGTGTGAGGGTTCGGGGTATTTTAACCCCCCTCAGTGCATCGTTATGGGCTTAGAGTGGAGACCTGTAGCCCTGGAGTTCAAAGGCCAGCCTCACAGCCACTAACTGGGCCTTGGGAGTGAGGGTGAGGGTGCTGGAGCATGTTAACCCAGCCTCAGTGCATGTACCTTGGACTTAGAGTGTAGGCCTGTAGCCCTGGAGGTCATCAGCCAGACTTAGAGCACCTTCTGGGCCTTGGGAGGGAGTGTGAGGGTTCTGGGGTATTTTAACCCAGCCTCAGTGCATCGTTATGGGCTTAGAGTGGAGACCTGTAGCCCTGGAGTTCAAAGGCCAGCCTCACAGCCACTAACTGGGCCTTGGGAGTGAGGGTAAGGGTGCTGGAGCATGTTAACCCAGCCTCAGTGCATGGATCTGGGACTTAGAGTGGAGACCTTTAGCCCTGAGGTCTTCAGCCAGACTTATATCCACTTTCTGGTCCTTGGGAGGGAGAATGAGGGTGCTGGAGGGGTGTTAACCCAGCCTCAGTGAATATAACTGGGACTTGAGTGGAGGCCTGTATACCTGTAGTCAAAGGCCAGACTGAAGACACACTTACTGGCCTGGGAGGGTGTATGGTGGTGCTGGAGGGTGATAACCCTGCCTGGAGGTCATCAGCCAGAATCAGAGCCACTTACTGGGCCTTGGGAGGGAGTTTGAGGTTCCTGGACCATGTTTACCCAGCCTCAGTGCATAAGTTTGGGGCTTAGAGTTGAGGCCTATAGCCCTGGGGTCATCAGCCAGACTGACACCCACTACAGGGCCTTGGGAGGAGCATGGGGTGCTGGAGGGTGTCAACCCAGCCTGGAGGTCATCAGCCAGACTTAGAGCCACTTGTTCTTGGGAGGGATTGTGAGGGTTCTGGGGTATGTTACCGCAACCTCAGTGCATCGTTTGGGCTTAGAGTGGAGGGCTTAACCCTGGAGGTCAACGGCCAGCTTCAGAGAAACTCACTGGGCCTTGGACGGGAGTGTGAGGATGCTGGCCATGTTAACCCAGCCTCAGTGCATTGTTTGGGGCTTAGAGTGGAGGCCGGTAGCCTTGTAGGTCAAGGCAACTCTCACAGCCAATCACTGGGCCTTGGCAGTAAGTGTGAGGGTAATGGAGCATGTTACCCAGCCTCAGTGCATGTACCTTGGACTTAGAGTGTAGGCCTGTAGCCCTGGAGGTCCTCAGCCAGACTTAGAGCACCTTACTGGGCCTTGGGAGGGAGTGTGAGGGTTTGGGTATTTTAACCCATTCTCAGTAAACCGTTTATGGGGCTTAGAGTGGAGACCTGTAGCCTGGAGTTCAAAGGCCAGCCTCACAGCCACTAACTGGGCCTTGGGAGTGAGGGTGAGGGTGCTGGAGCATGTTAACCCAGCCTCAGTGCATGTATCTGGGACTTAGAGTGGAGACCTTTAGCCCTGGAGGTCTTCAGCCAGACCTATATCCACTTTCTGGTCCTTGGGAGGGAGAATGAGGGTGCTGGAGGGTGTTAACCCAGCCTCAGTGAATATACCGGGACTTTGAGTGGAGGCCTGTATCCCTGTAGTCGAAGGCCAGACTGAAAGCAACTTACTGGCCTTGGGAGGGAGCATGTGGGTGCGGTGTTAACCCAGCCTGGAGGTCATCAACCAGAATTAGAGCCACTTACTGGGCCTTGGGAGTGAGTGTGAGGGTGCTGGCCATGTTTACCCAGCCTCAGTGCATAGTTTTGGGGCTTAGAGTTAAGGCCTGTAGCCCTGGAGTTCAAAGGCCAGCATCAAAGCCAATTACTGGGCCTTGGGAGGGAGCATGAGGGTGCTAGAAGATTTTAACCCAGCCTCAGTGCATATAACTCGGACTAAGAGTGGAGGCCTGTATCCTTGGAGGTCAAAAGCCAGACTGACAGCCACTTACTGGGCCTTGGGAGGGTGCATGGTGGTGCTGGAGGGTGATAACCCTGCCTGGAGGTCATCAGCCAGAATCAGAGCCACTTATTGAGCCTTGGGAGTGAGTGTGAGGTTGCTGGACCATGTTTACCCAGCCTCAGTGCATAAGTTTGGGGCTTAGAGTTGAGGCCTATAGCCCTGGGGGTCATCAGCCAGACTGACACCCACTTACAGGGCCTTGGGAGGGAGCATGGGGTGCTGGAGGGTGTCAACCCAGCCTGGAGGTCATCAGCCAGACTTAGAGCCACTTGTTCTTGGGAGGATTGTGAGGTTCTGGGGTATGTTACCGCAACCTCAGTGCATCGTTTTTGGGCTTAGAGTGGAGGGCTTTAGCCCTGGAGGTCAAAGGCCAGCTTCAGAGAAACTCACTGGGCCTTGGACGGGAGTGTGAGGATGCTGGGCCATGTTACCCAGCCTCAGTGCATTGTTTTGGGGCTTAGAGTTAGGCTGGTAGCCTTGGAGGTCAAAGGCAACTCTCACAGCCATCACTGGGCCTTGGGAGTAAGTGTGAGGGTAATGGAGCATGTTAACCCAGCCTCAGTGCATGTACCTTGGACTTAGAGTGTAGGCCTGTAGCCCTGGAGGTCATCAGCCAGACTTAGAGCACCTTACTGGGTCTTGGGTGGGAGTGTGAGGGTTCTGGGGTATTTTAACCCAGCCTCAGTGCATCGTTATGGGGCTTAGAGTGGAGACCTGTAGCCCTGGAGTTCAAAGGCCAGCCTCACAGCCAACTGGGCCTTGGGAGTGAGGGAGGGTGCTGGAGCATGTTAACCCAGCCTCAGTGCATGTATCTGGGACTTAGAGTGGAGACCTTTAGCCCTGGAGGTCTTCAGCCAGACTTATATCCACTTCTGGTCCTTGGGAGGGAGAATGAGGGTGCTGGAGGGTGTTAACCCAGCCTCAGTGAATATAACCGGGACTTTGAGTGGAGGCCTGTATCCCTGTAGGTCGAAGGCCAGACTGAAAGGCACTTACTGGGCCTTGGGAGGGAGCATGTGGGTGCGGGAGGGTGTTAACCCAGCCTGGAGGTCATCAGCCAGAATCAGAGCCACTTACTGGGCCTTGGGAGTGAGTGTGAGGGTGCTGGGCCATGTTTACCCAGCCTCAGTGAATAGTTTTGGGGCTTAGAGTTGAGGCCTGTAGCCCTGGAGTTCAAAGGCCAGCATCAAAGCCAATTACTGGGCCTTGGGAGGGAGCATGAGGGTGCTAGAAGATTTTAACCCAGCCTCAGTGCATAGAACTCGGACTAAGAGTGGAGGCCTGTATCCTTGGAGGTCAAAAGCCAGACTGACAGCAACTTACTGTGCCTTGGGAGGGTGCATGGTGGTGCTGGATGGTGTTAACCCTGCCTGGTGGTCATCAGCCAGAATCAGAGCCACTTACTGGGCCTTGGGAGTGAGTGTGAGGTTGCTGGACCATGTTTACCCAGCCTCAGTGCATAGGTTTGGGTCTTAGAGTTGAGGGCTGTAGCCTTGAAGGTCAAAGTCCAGCATCAAATTCAATCACTGGGCCTTGGGAGTGAGTGTGATAGTGCAAGACTATCCCAGACTAACCCAAGCCACAGTGCATGAAACTGGGACTTAGAGTTGACTTAGAGTTGAGGCCTGTAGGCCTGGGGGTCATCAGCCAGACTGACACCTTTTACAGGGCCTTGGGAGGGAGCAAGGGGGTGCTGGAGGGGTCAACCCAGCCTGGAGGTCATCAGCCAGACCTAAAGCCACTTACTTGTTCTTGGGAGGGATTTTGAGGTTCTGGGTATGTTACCGCAGCCTCAGTACATCGTTTTGGGGCTTAGAGTGGAGAGCTGTAGCCCTGGAGGTCAACGCCAGCTTCAGGGAAACTCACTGGGCCTTGGACGGGAATGTGAGGATGCTGGGCCATGTTAACCCAGCCTCAGTGCATTGTTTTGGGGCTTAGAGTGGAGGCCGGTAGCCTTGGAGGTCAAAGGCAACTCTCACAGCCAATCACTGGGCCTTGGGAGTAGTGTGAGGGTAATGGAGCATGTTAAACCAGCCTCAGTGCATGTACCTTGGACTTAGAGTGTAGGCCTGTAGCCCTGGAGGTCATCAGCCAGACTTAGAGCACCTTACTGGGCCTTGGGAGGGAGTGTGAGGGTTCTGGGGTATTTTAACCCAGCCTCAGTGCATCGTTATGGGGCTTAGAGTGGAGACCTGTAGCCCTGGAGTTCAAAGGCCAGCCTCACAGCCACTAACTGGGCCTTGGGAGTGAGGGTGAGGGTGCTGGAGCATGTTAACCCAGCCTCAGTGCATGTGTCTGGGACTTAGAGTGGAGACCTTTAGCCCTGGAGGTCTTCAGCCAGACTTATATCCACTTTCTGGTCCTTGGGAGGGAGAATGAGGGGGCTGGAGGGTGTTAACCCAGCCTCAGTGAATATAACTGGGACTTTAAGTGGAGGCCTGTATCCCTGTAGGTCGAAGGCCAGACTGAAAGCCACTTACTGGGCCTTGGGAGGGAGCATGTGGGTGTGGGAGGGTGTTAACCCAGCCTGGAGGTCATCAACCAGAATTAGAGCCACTTACTGGGCCTTGGAAGTGAGTGTGAGGGTGCTGGGCCATGTTTACCCAGCCTCAGTGCACAGTTTTGGGGCTTAGAGTTGAGGCCTGTAGCCCTGGAGTTCAAAGGCCAGCATCAAAGCCAATTACTGGGCCTTGGGAGGGAGCATGAGGGTGCTAGAAGATTTTGACCCAGCCTCTGTGCATATAACTCGGACTAAGAGTGGAGGCCTGTATCCTTGGAGGTCAAAAGCCAGACTGACAGCCACTTACTGGGCCTTGGGAGGGTGCATGGTGATGCTGGAGGGTGTTAACCCTGCCTGGAGGTTATCAGCTAGAATAAGAACTTCTTACTGGGCCTTGGGAGTGAATGTGAGGTTGCTGGACCATGTTTACCCAGCCTCAGTGCATAGGTTTGGGGCTTAGAGTTGAGGGCTGTAGCCTTGGAGGTCAAAGGCCAGCATCAAGGACAGTCACTGGGCCTTGGGAGTGAGTTTGACGGTGCAAGACTATGTTAACCCAGCCACAGTGCATGAAACTGGGACTTAGAGTTGAGGCCTGTAGCCCTGGGGGTCATCAGCCAGACTGACACCCACTTACAGGGCCTTGGGAGGGAGCATGGGGGTGCTGGAGGGTGTCAACCAAGCCTGGAGGTCATCAGCCAGACTTAGAGCCACTTGTTCTTGGGAGGGATTGTGAGGGTTCTGGGGTATGTTACCGCAGCCTCAGTGCATCGTTTTGGGGCTTAGAGTGGAGGGCTGTAGCCCTGGAGGTCAACGGCCAGCTTCAGAGAAACTCACTGGGCCTTGGACGGGAGTGTGAGGATGCTGTGCCATGTTAACCCAGCCTCAGTGCATTGTTTTGGGGCTTAGAGTGGAGGCCTGTAGCCTTGGAGGTCAAAGGCAACTCTCAGAGCCAATCACTGGGCCTTGGGAGTAAGTGTGAGTGTAATGGAGCATGTTAACCCAGCCTCAGTGCATGTACCTTGGACTTAGAGTGTAGGCCTGTAGCCCTGGAGATCATCAGCCAGACTTAGAGCACCTTACTGGGCCTTGGGAGGGAGTGTGAGGGTTCTGGGGTATTTTAACCCAGCCTCAGTGCATCGTTATGGGGCTTAGAGTGGAGACCTGTAGCCCTGGAGTTCAAAGGCCAGCCTCACAGCCACTAACTGGGCCTTGGGAGTGAGGGTGAGGGTGCTGGAGCATGTTAACCCAGCCTCAGTGCATGTATCTGGGACTTAGAGTGGAGACCTTTAGCCCTGGAGGTCTTCAGCCAGACTTATATCCACTTTCTGGTCCTTGGGAGGGAGAATGAGGGTGCTGGAGGGTGTTAACCCAGCCTCAGTGAATATAACTGGGACTTTGAGTGGAGGCCTGTATCCCTGTAGGTTGAAGGCCAGACTGAAAGCCACTTACTGGGCCTTGGGAGGGTGCATGGTGGTGCTGGAGGGTGACAACCCTGCCTGGAGGTCATCAGCCAGAATCAGAGCCACTTACTGGGCCTTGGGAGTGAGTGTGAGGTTGCTGGACCATGTTTACCCAGCCTCAGTGCATAAGTTTGGGGCTTAGAGTTGAGGCCTATAGCCCTGGGGGTCATCAGCCAGACTGACACCCACTTACAGGGCCTTGGGAGGGAGCATGGGGTGCTGGAGGGTGTCAACCCAGCCTGGAGGTCATCAGCCAGACTTAGAGCCACTTGTTCTTGGGAGGGATTGTGAGGGTTCTGGGGTATGTTACCGCAACCTCAGTGCATCGTTTTGGGGCTTAGAGTGGAGGGCTTTAGCCCTGGAGGTCAACGGCCAGCTTCAGAGAAACTCACTGGGCCTTGGACGGGAGTGTGAGGATGCTGGGCGATGTTAACCCAGCCTCAGTGCATTGTTTTGGGGCTTAGAGTGGAGGCCGGAAGCCTTGGAGGTCAAAGGCAACTCTCACAGCCAATCACTGGGCCTTGGGAGTAAGTGTGAGGGTAATGGAGCATGTTAACCCAGCCTCAGTGCATGTACCTTGGATTAGAGTGTAGGCCTGTAGCCCTGGAGGTCATCAGCCAGACTTAGAGCACCTTACTGGGCCTTGGGAGGGAGTGTGAGGGTTCTGGGTATTTAACCCATTCTCAGTAAACCGTTATGGGGCTTAGAGTGGAGACCTGTAGCCCTGGAGTTCAAAGGCCAGCCTCACAGCCACTAACTGGGCCTTGGGAGTGAGGGTGAGGGTGCTGGAGCATGTTAACCCAGCCTCAGTGCATGTATCTGGGACTTAGAGTGGAGACCTTTAGCCCTGGAGGTCTTCAGCCAGACCTATATCCACTTTCTGGTCCTTGGGAGGGAGAATGAGGGTGCTGGAGGGTGTTAACCCAGCCTCAGTGAATATAACCGGGACTTTGAGTGGAGGCCTGTATCCCTGTAGGTCGAAGGCCAGACTGAAAGCAACTTACTGGGCCTTGGGAGGGAGCATGTGGTGCGGGTGTTAACCCAGCCTGGAGGTCATCAACCAGAATTAGAGCCACTTACTGGGCCTTGGGAGTGAGTGTGAGGGTGCTGGGCCATGTTTACCCACCTCAGTGCATAGTTTTGGGGCTTAGAGTTAAGGCCTGTAGCCCTGGAGTTCAAAGGCCAGCATCAAAGCCAATTACTGGGCCTTGGGAGGGAGCATGAGGGTGCTAGAAGATTTTAACCCAGCCTCAGTGCATATAACTCGGACTAAGAGTGGAGGCCTGTATCCTTGGAGGTCAAAAGCCAGACTGACAGCCACTTACTGGGCCTTGGGAGGGTGCATGGTGGTGCTGGAGGGTGATAACCCTGCCTGGAGGTCATCAGCCAGAATCAGAGCCACTTATTGAGCCTTGGGAGTGAGTGTGAGGTTGCTGGACCATGTTTACCCAGCCTCAGTGCATAAGTTTGGGGCTTAGAGTTGAGGCCTATAGCCCTGGGGGTCATCAGCCAGACTGACACCCACTTACAGGGCCTTGGGAGGGAGCATGGGGTGCTGGAGGGTGTCAACCCAGCCTGGAGGTCATCAGCCAGACTTAGAGCCACTTGTTCTTGGGAGGGATTGTGAGGGTTCTGGGGTATGTTACCGCAACCTCAGTGCATCGTTTTTGGGCTTAGAGTGGAGGGCTTTAGCCCTGGAGGTCAAAGGCCAGCTTCAGAGAAACTCACTGGGCCTTGGGAGTGAGGGTGAGGGTGCTGGAGCATGTTAACCCAGCCTCAGTGCATGTATCTGGGACTTAGAGTGGAGACCTTTAGCCCTGGAGGTCTTCAGCCAGACTTAGAGCACGTTACTGGGCCTTGGGAGGGAGTGTGAGGGTTCTGGGGTATTTTAACCCATTCTCAGTGCATCGTTATGGGGCTTAGAGTGGAGACCTGTAGCCCTGGAGTTCAAAGGCCAGCCTCACAGCCACCAACTGGGCCTTGGGAGTGAGGGTGAGGGTGCTGGAGCATGTTAACCCAGCCTCAGTGCATGTATCTGGGACTTAGAGTGGAGACCTTTAGCCCTGGAGGTCTTCAGCCAGACTTATATCCACTTTCTGGTCCTTGGGAGGGAGAATGAGGGTGCTGGAGGGTGTTAACCCAGCCTCAGTGAATATAACTGGGACTTTGAGTGGAGGCCTGTAACCCTGTAGGTCGAAGGCCAGACTGAAAGCCACTTACTGGGCCTTGGGAGGGAGCATGTGGGTGCGGGAGGGTGTTAACCCAGCCTGGAGGTCATCAACCAGAATTAGAGCCACTTACTGGGCCTTGGGAGTGAGTGTGAGGGTGCTGGGCCATGTTTACCCAGCCTTAGTGCATCATTTTGGGGCTTAGAGTTTAGGCTTGTAGCCTTGGAGGCCATCAGCCAGACTAAGAGCCACCTACTGAGCCTTGGAAGTGAGTGTGAGGGTGCTGGAGCATGTCAAACCAGCCTCTGTATATGTGTCAGGGACTTATAGTGGAGTTCTGTAGCCCTCTAGGTCATCAGGCAGACTTAGAGCCACTTACTGGGCCTTGGGAGGGAGTGGTAGGGTGCTGTGGCATGTTAACCCAGCCTCAGTGCATCGTTTTGGGGTTTAGAGTGGAGGCCTGTAACCCTGGAGGTCAACGGCCAGCCTCACAGCCACTCACTGGGCCTTGATAGTAAATGTGAGGTTGCTGGAGAATTTTAACCCACCCTCAGTGCATGAAACTGGGGCTTAGAGTGGAGCCCTACAGCCCTGGAGGTCATAAGCCAGACTTAGAGCCACATACTGGGCCTTGGGATGAAGCGTGGGGCTGCTGGAGGGTGTTAACACAGCCTTGTGGTCATCAGCAAGACTAAGAACAACTTACTGAGCCTTGGAAAGGGAGTTTGATGCTGCTGGAGGGTGTTAACCCAGCCTGGAGCTCATCAGCCAGACTAAGCGCCACATACTGGGCCTTGGGAGGGAGTGTGAGGGTGCTGAAGCCTCTTTAACCATGCCTCAGTGCATGTAACTTGGACTTATAGTGGAGGCCTGTAGCCCTGCAGGCCGTTGCCCAGCCATAGAGCCACTTACTGGGCCTTGGGAGGGAGCAGGAGGCTGCTGGAGACTTTTAACCCAGTATCAGTGCATCCAACAAGGCTTAGAGAGGAGGCCTCTAGGCCTGGAGGTCATCAGCCAGACTTAGAGCCACTTAGTGGGCCTACGGAGGGAGTGTGAGTTTGCTGGGGCATGTTAACCTAGCCTCAGTGCATTGTTTTGGGTCTTAGAGTGGATGCCTGTAGTCCTGGAGGTCATCAGCCAGACTTAGAGCATATTATTGGGCCTTGGGAGGGAGCATGAGGGTGCTGAAGCATGTTAACCCGGCCTCGCAATCACTTACGGGGCCTTGGAAAGGAGCATGAGGGTTCTGTAGCATGTAAACCCTGCCTCAGAGCCACTTCTTGGGCCTTAGGTGGGAGCTTGAGGATGCTGGACGGTGTTAACACAGCCTCAGTGTATATAACTGGGACTTTGAGTTGAGGCCTGTAACCCTGCAGGTCAAAGGCCAGCGTCAGAGCCACTCACTTGGCCTTGGTAGTAAGTTCCAGGGTGCTGGAGCATGTTAAGCAAGCCTGGTGCATGAATCTGGGACTTAAAGTGGAGGCCTGTAGCCCTGGAGGTCATCAGCCAGACTTAGGGCCACTTACTGGGCCTCCACTCTAAGTCCCGGGTACATGCACTGAGACTGGGTTAACATTCTCCAGGACGCTCAAACTCACTCCCAAGGCCCAGTAAGTGGCTATAAGTCTGGCTGATGACCTCCAGGGATACAGGCTTCCACTTTTAGTCCCAGATACATGCACCAGGATGGGTTAACATTACTCAACATACTCACACTCCCTCCCAAGACCCAGTGATTGGCTCTGAAGCTGGCCTTTTACCTACAGGGCTACAGGCCTCCAATCTCAGTCCCAGTTACATTCAATGAGAGTGGGTTACCAAGCCCAAGCACGCACACACTCCCTCCCAAAGGCCAGTAACTGACTCTAAGTCTGGCTGATGACGTCCAGGCTGGGTTAACAACCTCCAGCACCCCCATACTCCCTCCCAAGGCCCAATGAGTGGTTTTCAGACTGGCCTTTGACGTCCAGGAAATACAGGCCTCCACTCTAAGTCCATTTTGTATGCACTGAGGCTTGGTTAACACCTTCCAGCACCCTCATGCTCCCTCTCAAGGCCCAGAAAGTGTATATAAAGGTCTGGCTGAAGACCTCCAGGGCTAAAGCCATCCACTCTAAGCCCCACTTACATGCATTGAGGCTGGGTTAACATGCTCCAGCACCCTCACACCCACTCACACCTCACACTCCCATGGCCCATTGATATTGTGTGACACTGGCCTTATACCTTCAGGACTTATACCTTCAGGGACTGCTCTAAGCTGGTTTAAGTCTTATTTATCAGATCGATCTCAGTTTGTTAATGTTAACGATGAATCCTCTGTGCACGCCAAGGTTAGTCTGGAGTCCCACAAGGATCTGTGCTCGGTCCAATCCTGTTCACTTTATATATGCTTCCTTTAGGCAGTATTATTAGGAACACTCCATAAACTTTCATTGTTATGCAGATGATACTCAATTATATCTATCAATCAAGCCGGATGAAACTAATCAGTTAGCTAAACTTCAAACGTGCCTTCAGGATATTAAAACCTGGATGACCTGTAATTTTCTAATGTTAAACTCAGATAAAACTGAAGTTATTGCTCTCGGACCCAAGCACCTCCGTGACGCACTATCCAAAGATATAGTTACTCTGGATGGCATCACCCTGGCCTCCAGCACCACTGTGAAGAATCTTGGAGTCATCTTTGATCAGGACATGTCCTTTAATTCCCACTTAAAGCAAATTTCAAGATCGCCTTTTTTCACCTACGTAATATTGCAACAATCAGGAATATCCTGTCTAAAAATGATGCAGAAAATTAGTCCATGCATTTGTTACTTCTAGGTTGGATTACTGCAATTCTTTACTATCAGGCTGCTCGAAAAAATCCATAAAGACTCTACAGCTGATCCAGAATGCTGCGGCACGTGTTCTGACGGGAACCAGGAAAAGAGATCACGTTTCTCCTGTTTTAGCTTCTCTGCATTGGCTTCCTGTAAAATTTAGAATAGAATTTAAAATCCTTCTTCTCACCTACAAAGCTCTTCATGGTCAGGCTCCATCTTATCTTAAGGAGCTTATAGTACCTTACAACCCTAGGAGAGAACTACGCTCCCAGAATGCAGGGTTACTGGTGGTTCCTAGAGTCTCTAAAAGTAGAACGGGAGCCAGAGCGTTCAGCTATCAGGCTCCTCTCCTGTGGAACCAGGTTCCAGTTTGGGTCCGGGAGGCAGACACCGTCTCCACATTTAAGAGTAGGCTTAAGACTTTCCTTTTTGATAAAGCTTATAGTTAGGGCATAGAATCGAATATTGTTAGGGAGTAGTAGTTAGTCACATAGTTTTCAGATTTATCTATCATATAATATAACTAAAGGGAGACTTGGCATACAGCCCGATCCGGTTGGGGGGAGTTCTGGCCCGACCGGGCTGGAGCTCTCTTTACCTTGTCTCTCTTGGTTTTGTTGTAATAATAGTTTTAGACAGCCTGGGACTTATTTTGATACACTAGTTAGGGCATAGAATCGAATAATGTTAGGGAGTAGTAGTTAGTCACATAGTTTTCAGATTTATCTATCATATGATCAAGAATATAATAGAACTAAAGGGAGACTTGGCATACAGCCCGATCCGGTTGGGGAGAGTTCTGGCCCGGCCGGGCTGGAGCTCTCTTTACCTCGTCTC
Source organism: Etheostoma spectabile (assembly GCF_008692095.1). Classification (NCBI taxonomy): domain Eukaryota; kingdom Metazoa; phylum Chordata; class Actinopteri; order Perciformes; family Percidae; genus Etheostoma; species Etheostoma spectabile. The sequence continues at coordinate 66,018 of NW_022602767.1, read as the reverse complement.
TCTTGGTTTTGTTGTAATAGTTTTAGACAGCTGGGGACTTATTTTGATACACTGAGCTCCTCTCTCCTCTATCTTTCTATCTTTTCATTTATGTGCATCCATGTCCCAGAAATGCGTGTTACTAACCTATTTCTGGGGAGTCATTCCCCGGAGTCCTTATGTTCTTTTTTCACCAGCATGTTCCCTTGGATCAGAGAGGCTCCGAAATCAGGGTAGCAGCTGTCGCCATGGTCCCGCTACACGTTCTGTGATGCCATGTTCAACTGCTACACTGCGGTGCCCTGCTACGTCCTGCTACGTCCTGCAACGTCCTGCAACGTCCTGCTACGTCCTGCTACGTCCTGCTGTGCCTTGTAATGCCGCACAGCGTCCTGCTATGCCATGAACTACTACAAAGAACTTCTACAAACTACTAATTTTTTTCTATTTTTATTGCCACTCTTCATTCTAACCCCAACCGGCCCGTCAGACACCGCCTACCAAGAGCCTGGGTCTGACCGAGGTTTCTGCCTAAAAGGAAGTTTTTCCTCGCCACTGTCGCACTGTTGCTTGCTCTGGAGGAAACTATTAGAACTGTTGGGTCCTTGTAAATTCTGGAGTGTGGTCTATCTGTAAAGTGTCTTGAGATAACTCTTGTTATGAATTGATACTATGAATAAAATTGAATTGAATTGAATTGAATTGAAAATTGAATTGACTACAGGCCTCCACTCTAAGCCCCAAAACGATGCATTAAGGCTGGGTTAACATGCCCCAGCACCTTCACACTCCCTCCCAAGGCCCAGTGAGTTGCTGTGAAGCTGGCCTTTGACCTCCAAGGCTACAGGAAACCACTCTAAGCCCCAAAATGATGCACTGAGGCTTGGTTAACATGCTCCAGCACACTCAGACTTACTCAGAAGGCCCAGTAAGTGGCTGTGAGGCTGGCTGTTGACCTCCAGGGTTACAGGCCTCCACTATAAGTCCCAAACCGATGCAATAAGGCTGGGTTAACATGCCCCAGCACCCTACCACTCCCTCCCAAGGCCCAGTAAGTGACTCTAAGTCTGGCTGATGACCTCCAGGGCTACAGGCCTCCACTTTAAGTCCATTTCACATGCATTGAGGCTGGGTTAACTTGCTCCAGCACCCTCACTCTTACTCACAAGGCACAGTAAGTCGCTCTAAGTCTGGCTTATGTCCTGCAGGGCTACAAGCCTCCAATCCAAGACCCAGTTACATGCACTGAGGCTAGGTTAACATGAAACACTACCCTCATACTCACTCCAAAGGCCCATTGAGTGGCTGAGAGGCTGGCCTTTGACCTCCAGGGCTACAGTCCTCCACTTTAAGTCCCAGATACATGCACCAGGCTGGGCTAACATGCTCCAGCACTCTCACTCTCACTACCAAGGCCCAGTGAGTGAATGTGAGACTGGCCTTTGACCTCCAGGGTTACAGGCCTCCAATCTAAGCCCCAAAACGATGAACTGAGTCTGGGTTAACATATCCCAGCACCCTCACACTCCCTCCCAAGGCCCAGAAAGTGGCTCTAGGTATGGCTGATGACCTTAAGTCTGGGTTAACACCCTCCAGCACCCCAAAGCTCCCTCCCAAGGCACAGTAAGTTGCTAACAGTCAGGCTGATCACCTCAAGGGCTACTGGCTTCCAATATAGGTCCCAATTACATGCTCTAAGGCTTGGTTAACATGGCCCAGCACCCTCACACTCACTCTTAAGGCCCTGCAAGTGGCTCTAAGGCTGGCCTTTGACATCCCAAGGCCCAGTAAGTTGCTCTAAGTCTGGCTGATGACCTCCGGGCTGGGTCAACATCCTCCAGCACATCCTATGCACCCTCCCATGGCCCAGAAATTGGCGGTCAGTCTGGCTTTTGACCTCCAAGGATACAGACCTCCACTGTCGTCCGAGTTAAATGCACTGAGGCTGGGTTAAAGCCTTCTAGCACCCTCATGCTCCCTCCCAAGGCCCAGTGAGTATCTTTGAGAGTGGCCTTTGACCTCCATTGCTACAGGCCTCCACTCTAAGCCCCAAATCGATGCACTAAGGCTGGGTTAACATGCCCCAGCACCCTCAAACTCCCTCCCTAGGCCCAGTTATTGGCTGTAAGTCTGGCTGATGACGTCCAGGCCTGGTGAACACCCTCCAGCACCCCCTTACTCCCTCCCAAGGCCCAATAAGTGTCTGTCAGTCTTCACTTTGAACTCCAGGGATGCAGGCCTCCAATCTAAATCCCAGTTACATGCACTGAGGCTGGGCTAACACAATCCAGCACCCCCATGCTCCCTCCCAAGGCCCAGTAAGTGGCTGTCAGTCTGGCCTTTGACCTCCACAGTTAAAGGCCTGCCCTCTAAGCCCCAGATACATGCACTGAGGCTGGGTTAACATGCTCCAGCGCACTCACACTCCCTCTTTAGGCCCAGCATGTGCCTATCAGTCTGGCCTTTGACCTAGAGGGCTACAGGCCTCCACTCTAAGCCCCAAAATGATGCACTAAAGCTGGGTTAACATGACCCAGCACCCTACCACTCCCTCCCTAGGCCCAAGAAGTTGCTTTACGTCTGGCTGATGACCTCCAGGGCTAAAGGCCTTCCCTATAAGTCCCTGTTACATGCATTGACGCTGGGTTAACATGCTCCAGCACACTCAATCTTACTCAAAAGGCACCGTAAGTGGCTCTAAGTCTGGCTGATGTCCTGCAGGGCTACAGGCCTCCAATCCAAGTACCAGTTACATGCACTGAGGCTAGGTCGACATGATCCAGCACCCTCACACTCACTCCAACGGCCCATTGAGGTTCTGTGAGGCTGGCCTTTGACCTCATGGGCTACTGGCCTTCAGTCTAAGCCCCAGGTACATGCACTGAGGATGGGTTAACATTATCCAGCACCCTCACACTCCAAAGGCCCATTGAGGTTATGTGAGGCTGGCCTTTTACATCAAGGGCTACAGCCCTCCACTGTAAGCCCCAAAACAATGCACTGAGGCTGGATTAACATGCCTCATCACCCTCACACTCCCTCCCAAGGCCCAGTAAGTGGCAGTAAGTCTGGCTGATGACAGGCTTGGTTAACATTCTCCAGCATCCACATGCTCCCTCCCAAAAACCAAGTAAGTGGCTGTCAGTCTGGCCGTTGACCTCCAGGGATACAGGCCTCCACTCTAAGTCTCAATTTTATTCACCGAGGCTGGGTTAACATGGCCCAGCACCCTCACACTCACTCCTAAGCCCCAGTAAGTGGCTCTAATTCTGGCTGATGACCTCCAGGAAGGGTTAACACCCTCCAGCACCCCCATGCATCCTCCCAAGGCTTTCAGTCTGCCTTTTGACATCCAAGGATACAGGGCTTCACTCTTTGTCCGAGTTAAATGCACTGAGGCAGGGTTAAAGCCTTCTAGCACCCTAATGCTCCCTCCCAAGGCCCAGAAAGTGGCTCTAGGTCTGGCCTATGACATCCAGGGTTACAGGCCTCCACTCTAATTTCCAGATACATGCACTGAGGGTGGGTCAACATGCTCCAGCACCCTCAAACTCACTCCCACGGCCGAGTGAGTGGCTGAGAGGCTAGCCTTTGACCTCCAAGGCTACAGTCCTCCACTCTAAGCCCCAAACCTATGCACTGAAGCTGGGTTAACATAACCCAGCACCCTCACACTCACTCCCAAGGCCCAGTAAGTCGTTTTAAGTCTGACTGTTGACCTCCAGGCTGGGTTAACACCCTCCGGCACCCCCATTCTCCCTACCAAGGCCTTGTAAGTGGGTGTCAGTCTGGCTGATGACCTCCAGGGCTACAGGCCTCAACTCTAAGTCCCAGTTTTATGCAATGTTGCTGTGTTAACATAGTCTAGCACCCTCACACTCACTCCCAAGGCCCAGATATTGGCTTTGATGCTTGCCTTTGACCTCCAGGGCTACAGGCCTCAACTCTAAGCCCGAAACCTATGCACTGAGGCTGGATAAACATGGCCGAGCACCCTCAAATCACTCCCAAGACCCAGTACGTGGCTCTGATTCTGGCTGAGGACCTCCAGGCAGGGTTGACACCCTCCAGCACTACCATGCACCTTCCCAAGGCCCAGTAAGTGGCTGTCAGTCTGGCTTTTTGACCTCCAAGGATACAGGCCTCCACTCTTAGCCTGAGTTATATGCACTGAGGCTGGGTTAAAACCTTCTAGGACCCAAATGCTCCCTCCCAAGGCCCAGAAAGTGGCTCTAGGTCTGGCCTATGACATCCAGGGCTACAGGCCTCCGCTCTAAGTCCCAGATACATGCACTGAGGCTGGGTAAACACCATCCAGCATCCTCTTGCTCCCTTCTAAGTCCCAGTAAGTGGCTATGAGGCCGGGTAAACATGCTCCAGCACCCTCATGCTCCCTCCCAAGGCCCAGTAAGTGTCTCTAAGTCTGGCTGATGACGTCCAGGCTGGGTTAAAACCCTCCAGCACCCAGAAACCCCCTCCCAAGGCCCAATAATTGTCCATTTGTCTGGCCGTTGACCTCCAGGAATACAGTCCAAGTTGTATGCAATGAGGCTGGGTTAACACCCTCCAGCACCCTCATTCTCCTTCCCAAGAGCTAGAAAATGTATATAGGTCTGGCTGAAGACCTCCAGGGCTAAAGGTCTCCACTCTAAGACCCAGATACATGCGCTGAGGCTGGGTTAACATGCTCCAGCACCCTCACACTCACTCCCAAGGCCCAGTTAGTGGCTGTAAGGCTGGCCTTTGAACTCCAGGGCTACAGGTCTCCACTCTAAGCCCCATAACGATGCACTGAGGCTGGGTTAAAATAGCCCAGAACCCTCACACTCCCTCCCAAGGCCCAGTAAGTTGCTCTAAGTCTGGCTGATGACCTCCAGGGCTACAGGCCTCCACTCTAAGTCCAAGGTACATGCAGTGAGGCTGGGTTAACATGCTCCATTACCCTCACACTTACTCCCAAGGCCCAGTGATTGGCTGTGAGAGTTGCCTTTGACCTCAAAGGCTACAGGCCTCCACTCTAAGCCCCAAAACTACGCACTGAGGCTTGGTTAACATGGCCCAGCACCCTCAAACTCCCATCCAAGGCCCAGTCAGTTTCTCTGAAGCTGGCCTTTGACCTCCAGGGCTACAGCCCTCCAGTCTAAGCCCCAAAACGATGAACTGAGGCTGGGGTAACATACCCCGGAACCCTCATACTCCCTCCCAAGGCCCAGTAAGTGTCTGTCAGTATGGTTGATGACCTCCAAGGCTGCAGGCCTCCACTCTAAGTCCCAGTTACATGCACTGTGGCTGGATTAAGATGCCCCAGCACCCTCACACACCCTCCCAAGGCTCAGTGAGTGGCTGTGAGGTTGGCCTTTGACCTCCAAGGCTACAGGCCTCCACACTAAAACCCATAACAATGCACTGAGGCTGGATTAACATGCCCCAGCACCCTCACACTCCCTCCCAAGGTCCAGTAAGTGGCTCTAAGTCTGGCTGATGACCTCCAGGCTGGGTAAACATCCTCCAGCATCCCCATACTCCCTCCCAAAAACCCAGTAAAGTGCTCTCAGTTTGGCCTTTGACCTCCAGGGATACAGGCCTCCAACCTAAGTCTTGATTTTATGCACTGAGGCTGGGTTAACATTATCCAGCACCCTCACACTCCCTCCAAAGGTCCAGTAAGTGGCTTTACGTCTGGCTGATGACCTCCAGGTCTACAGGCCTCCACTTTAATTCCCGGGTACATGCACTGAGGCAGGGATAACATGCTCCAGCACGCTCACACTCACTCCCAAGGCCCAGTAAGTGGCTTTAAGTCTGGCTGGTGACCTCCGGTGCTACAGGCCTCCACTTTAAGTCCCAGATACATGCACCAGGCTTGCTTAACATGCTCCAGCACCCTGGAACTCACTACCAAGGCCAAGTGAGTGGCTCTGACGCTGGCCTTTGACCTCCAGGGATACAGGCCTCCAACCTAAGTCTTGATTTTATGCACTGAGGCTGGGTTAACATTATCCAGCACCCTCACACTCCCTCCAAAGGTCCAGTAAGTGGCTTTCCGTCTGGCTGATGACCTCCAGGTCTACAGGCCTCCACTTTAATTCCCGGGTACATGCACTGAGGCAGGGTTAACATGCTCCAGCACGCTCACAATCACTCCCAAGGCCCAGTAAGTGGCTTTAAGTCTGGCTGATGACCTCCGGTGCTACAGGCCTCCACTTTAAGTCCCAGATACATGCACCAGGCTTGCTTAACATGCTCCAGCACCCTGGAACTCACTACCAAGGCCAAGTGAGTGGCTCTGACGCTGGCCTTTGACCTGCAGGGTTACAGGCCTCAACTCAAAGTCCCAGTTATATACACTGAGGCTGTGTTAACACCGTCCAGCATCCTCAGGCTCCCACCTAAGGCCCAAGAAGTGGCTCCGAGGCAGGGTTTACATGCTCCAGCACCCTCATGCTCCTTCCCAAGGCCCCTTAAATGATTGCGATGCCGGGTTAACATGCTCCAGCACCCTCATGCTCCCTCCCAAGGCCAAATAATATGCTCTAAGTCTGGCTGATGACCTCCAGGACTACAGGCATCCACTCTAAGACCCAAAACAATGCACTGAGGCTAGGTTAACATGCCCCAGCACCCTCAAACTCCCTCTGTAGGCCCACTAAGTGGCTCTAAGTCTGGCTGATGACCTCCAGGCCTAGAGGCCTCCTCTCTAAGCCAAGTTAGATGCACTGAGACTGGGTTAAAAGTCTCCAGCAGCCACCTGCTCCCTCCCAAGGCCTAGTAAGTGGCTCTATGGCTGGGCAACGGCCTGCAGGGCTACAGGCCTCCACTATAAGTCCAAGTTACATGCACTGAGGCATGGTTAACAGGCTCCAGCAGCCTCACACTAGCCTCCCAAGGCCCAGTATGTGGCGCTTAGTCTTGCTGATGACCTCCAGGCTGGTTTAACACCATCCAGCAGCATCAAACTCCCTTCCAAGGCTCAGTAAGTTGTTCTTAGTCTTTCTGATGACCACAAGGCTGTGTTAACACCCTCCAGCAGCCCCACGCTCCATCCCAAGGCCCAGTAGGTGGCTTTCAGTCAGGCTGATGACCTCCAGGGCTACAGGCCTCCACTATAAGTCCCAGTTACATGCACTGAGGCTGGGTTAAAATGCTCTAGCACCCTCAAAGTCACTCCCAAGGCCCAGTGATTGGCTCTAAGGCTGGCCTTTGACCTCCAGGGCTACAGGCCTCAACTCTAAGCCCCAAAACAATGCACTGAGGCTGGGTAAACATGGCCCAGCACCCTCACACTCCTTCCCAAAGCGCACTAAGTTGCTTTTGAGAGGCCTTTCACCTCAAGGGCTACAGGCCTCCATTCTAAGCCCGAAAACGTTGCACTGAGGCTTGGTTAACATGCCCCAGCAACCTAAAAATCCCTCCCTAGGGCCAGTAGGTGGCTCTCTTAACATGCTCCAGCACCTTCAAACTCAATCCCAAGGCCCATTGACATTTTGGGAGGCTGGCCTTTTACCTTCAGGGCTACAGGACCCAACCACTCTAAGCCCCAAAACAATGCCCTGAGGCTGGGTTAACATTCTCCAGCACGCTCACACTCACTCCCAAGTCCCAGTAAGTGGCTCTGGGTCTGGCTGATGACCTCCAGGGCTACAGGCCTCCACGCTAAGACCCAAAACAATGCAGTGAGGCTGGATTAACATGCCTAAGCACCCTCACACTCCCTCCCAAGGCCCAGTAAGTGGCTCTAAGTCTTGCTGATGACCTCCAGGCTGGGTTAACATCCTCCAGCATCCCCTCACTCCCTCCCAAAAACCCAGTAAGTGGCTGTCAGTCTGGCCTTTGACCTCCAGGGATACAGGCCTCCTACCAAAGTCTCGTTTCTATGCACTGAGGCTGGGTTAACACCCTCCAGCACCCTCATTCTCCCTCCCAAGGACCAGAAAGTGGATATAAGTCTGGCTGAAGGACTCCAGGGCTAAAGGTCTCCACTCTAAGTCCCAGATACATGCACTGAGGCTGGGTTAACATTCTCCAGCACCTTCACACTCACTCCCAAGGCCCAGTTAGTGGCTGTGAGGCTGGCATTTGAACTCCAGGGCTACAGGTCTCCACTCTAAGTCCCAGATACATGCACTGAGGCTGGGTTAAAATACCCCAGAACCCTCACACTCCCTCCGAAGGCCCAGTAAGGTGCTTTAAGTCTGGCTGATGACCTCCAGGCTGGGATGACACCTTCCAGCACCCCCATGGTCCCTCCCAAGGCCCAGTAATTGGCTTTAAGTCTGGCTGATGACCTCCAACGCCAAAGGCCTCCAGTCTAATTCCCAGTTACATGCACTGAGGCTAGGTTAACATAACCCAGCACCCTCAAACTCCCTCCCAAGGCTCAGTAATTGGCTCTAAGTCTGGTTGATTATCTTGGTTAACACCGTCCAGCACCCACATGCAGCCTCCCAAGGCCCAGTGAGTAGCTGTGAGGCTGGCATTTTACCTCCAGTGCTACAGGCCTCCACTCTAAGTCCAAGTTGTATGCACTGATGCTGGGTTAACACCCTCCAGCACCCTCATGCTCCCTCTCAAGGCCCAGAAAGTTAATATATAGGTCTGGGTGAAGACCTCCAGGGCTAAAGCCATCCACTCTAAGGCCCACTTACATGCATTGGGGCTGGGTTAACATGATCCAGCACCCTCACACTCACTCCCAAGGCCCTTTGAGATTGTGCGAGGCTGGCCTTTTACCTCCATGTCTATAGGCCTCCACTCTAAGCCCTAAAACGATGCAATGAGGCTGGGTTAGCATGGCCCAGAAGACTCACACTCCTTCTTAACGCCCTGTAAGAGGCTGTAAGGCTGGCCTTTGACATCCCAATGCCCAGTAAGTGGCTCTAAGTCTGGCTGATGACCTCCAGGCTGGGTTAATCCTCCAGCACCCCCATAGTCCCTCCCAAGGCCAAGTGAGTGGCTTAGAGGCTGGCCTTTGACCTCCAGGGTTACAGGCCTCCAATTTAAGCCCCAAAACGATGCATTGAGGCAAAACCCAGCACCCTCACACTCCCTCCCAAGGCCCAGTGAGTTGCTGTGAGGCTGGCCTTTGACCTCCAAGGCTACAGGCCTCCACTCTTAGCCCCAAAACGATGCACTGAGGCTTGGATAACATGCTCCAGCACCCTCAGACTTACTCACAAGGCCCAGTAAGTGGCTGTGAGGCTGGTTGTTGACCTCCAGGGTTATAGGCCTCCAATTTTAGTCCCAGTTACATGCACTGTGGCTGGGTTAACATGGTAGAGGAACCTCAAACTTACTACCAAGGCCCAGGGAGTGGCTTTGGGGCTGGCCGTTGCCTTCCAGGGTTACAAGTCCTTCACTATAAGTCCCAGTTACATGCACTGAGGCTTGGTTAATATGCTCCAGCACCCTCAAACTCCCTCCCAAGGCCCACTGATTGGCTGTGACGCTGGCCTTTGACCTACAGGGCTACAGGCCTCCACTCTAAGCCCCAGTTACATGCACTGAGAGTGGGTTACCATACCCCAGAACGCTCACACTCCCTCCCAATGCCCAGTAAGTGGCTCTAGGTCTGGCTGATGATGTCCAGCGCTAAAGATCTCAACTCTAAGTCCCAGATACATATACTGAGGCTGGGTTAACAGCCTCCAGAACCCTCACACTCCTTCCCAAGGCCGATTGACTTGCTGTGAGGCTGGCCTTTGTCCTCCAAGGCTACAGGCCTTCACTCCAAGCCCCAAAACGATGCACTTAGGCTGCGTTAACATGCCCCAGCACCCTACAACTCCCTCCCAAGGCCCAGTAAGTTGCTCTAAGTCTGGCTGATGACCTCCAGGCATGGTTAACACCATCCATCACCCCTATGCTCCCTCCCAAAGTCCAGTGAGTGGCTTTCAGTCTGGCTGATGACCTCCAGGGATACAGGCCTACACTCTAAGTCCCAGTTATATGCACTGAGACTGGGTTAAAACCCTCTAGCACCCTCATGCTCCCTCCCAATGCCCAATATGTGGCTCTAAGTCTGGCCTATGACCTCCAGGGGTACAGGCCTCCAATCTAAGTCCCAGATACATGCACTGAGGGTGGGTTAACATGCTCCAGCACCCTCACACTCACTCCAAAGGCCCAGTGAGTGGCTGAAAGGCTGGCCTTTGACCTCCGGGGCTACAGTACTCCACTCTAAGCCCCAAAAGGAAGCACTGAGGCTGGGTTAACATGCCCCAGAACCCTCAAACTCCCTCCCAAGGTCACGTTAGTGGCTGTGAGTCTGGCCTTTGACCTCGAAGGCTACAGGCCTCCACTCTAAGCCCCAAAACTATGCACTGAAGCTGGGTTAAGACAACCCAGCAACCTCATACTCACTCCCAAGGCCCAGTAAGTCTCTCTAAGACTGGCTGATGACCTCCAGGCTGGGTTTACACCATCCAGCACCCCCAGGCTCCCTCCCCAGGCCCAGTAAGTGCCTCTCACGCTGACCTTTGACCTACAAGGATACAGGCCTCCACTCAAAGTCACAGATACATGCACTGATGATGGGTTAACACCGTCCAGCATACTCATGCTCCCACCTAAGGCCCAAGAAGTGGCTATGAGGCAGGGTTAACAAACTCCAGCACCCTCATGCTCCTTCCCAAGGCCCAGTATGTGGCTGTGAGGCCGGGTAAACATGCTCCAGCACCCTCAAGCTCCCTCCCAAGGCCCAGTAAGTGGTTGCGAGGCCGGGATAACATGCTACAGCACCCTTACGCTCCCTCCTTAGGCCCAGTAAGTGGCTCTAAGTCTGGCTGGCCTACAGGCCTTCTCTCTAAGCCTGGTTAGATGCACTGAGACTGCGTTAAAAGGCTCCAGCAGCCTCCTGCTCCCTCCCAAGGCCCAGTAAGTGTCTCTGTTGCTGGGCAATGGCCTGCAGGGCTAAAAGCATCCACTATAAGTCAAAGTTACATGGACTGAGGCAGGGTTAACAGGCTCCAGCAGCCTCACACTCGCTCCCAAGGCCCATTAAGTGGCACTTAGTCTGGCTGATGACCTCCAGGCTGGGTTAAAACCCTCATGCAGCATCACACTCCCTTCCAAGGCCCAGTAAGTGAATCTTAGTCTGGCTGATGACCTCCAGGCTGGGTTAACACCCTCCAGCACCCCATGCTGCCTCCCAAGGCCCAGTAAGTGGCTGTCAGTCTGGCGTTTGACCTCCAAGGATACAGGCCTCCACTCTTAGTCCGAGTAATATGCACTCAGGCTGGGTAAAACCTTCTAGCACCCACATGCTCCCTCCCAAGGCCCAGAAAGTGGCTCTAGGTCCGGCCTATGACATCCAGGGCTACAGGCCCACTATAAGTCCCAAAACGATGCAATAAGGCTGGGTTAACATGCCCCAGCACCCTACCACTCCCTCCCAAGGCCCAGTAAGTGGCTCTAAGTCTGGCTGATGACCTCCAGGGCTACAGGCCTCCACTCTAAGTCCCAGTTACATGCATTGAGGCTGGGTTAACTTGTTCCAGAACCCTCACTCTTTCTCACAAGGCACAGTAAGTCGTTCTAAGTCTAGCTGATGTCCTGCAGGGCTAAAGGCCTCCAATCTAAGACCCAGTTACATGCACTGAGGCTAGGTTAACATGAAACACCACCCTCACACGCACTCCAAAGGCCCAGTAGGTGGCACTAAGTCTGGCTGATGACCTCCAGGGCTAAAGGACTCCAGTCTAACCCCCAGTTACATGCACTGAGGTTGGGTTAACATGATCCAGCACCCTCACACTCCCTCCCAAGGCCCAGAAAGTGGCTCTAGGTATGGCTGATGACCTCAACTCTGGGTCAACACCCTCCAGCACCCCCAAGCTCCCTCCCAAGGCACAGTAAGTTGCTTACAGTCAGGCTGATCACCTCAAGCGCTACTGGCTTCAACTATAGGTCCAAGTTACATGCTCTGAGGCTTGGTTAAGACCCTGCAAGTGGCTCTAAGGCTGGCTTTTGACATCCCAAGGCCCAGTAAGTGGCTCTAAGTCTGGCTGATGACCTCCATGCTGGGTTAACATCCTCCAGCACCGCCATGTTCCCTTCCAAGGCCCAGTAAGTGGCTTTCACCCTGGCCTTTGACCTCCAGGGATGCCGGCCTCCACTCTAAGTCGCTTTTTCATGCACTGTGGCTGAGATAACATGCTCTAGCACCCTCTCTCCCAATACCAGTGATTGGCTTTGATGCTGGCCTTTGACCTCCAGGGATACAGGCCTCAACTCTAAGCCCCAAAACTATGCACTGAGGCTGGGTAAACATGGTCCAGCACCCTCACACTCACTCCCAATGCCCAGTAAGTGGCTCTAATTCTGGCTGATGACCTCCAGACTGGGTCAACACCCTCCAGCACCCCCATGTCCGAGTTAAATGCACTGAGGCTGGGTTAAAGCCTTCTAGCACCCTCATGCTCCCTCCCAAGGCCCAGAAAGTGGCTCTAGGTCTGGCCTATTACAGGGCTACAGGCCACCACTCTAAGACCCAGATACATGCACTGAGGCTGGGTTAACAGCCTCCAGCACCCTCACCCTCACTTGCAAGGCCCAGTTAGTGGCTGTGAGGCTGGCCTTTGAACTGCAGGGCTGCAGGCCTCCACTCTAAGCCCCAAACCGATGCACTGAGGCTGGGTTAACATCCCCCAGAACCCTCACACTCCCTCCCAAGGCCCAGTGTGTATCTTTGAGAGTGGCCTTTGACCTCCATTGCTAAAGGCCTCCACTCTAAGCCCCAAAACGATGCACTAAGGCTGGGTTAACATGCCCCAGCACCCTCAAACTCCCTCCCTAGGCCCAGTAATTGGCTGAAAGTCTGGCTGATGACGTCCAGGCCTGGTGAACACCTAGTGAGTAAGGGGGGCTGGATGGTGAGGGATCCCAAGGCCCAATAAGTGTCTGTCAGTCTGGCCTTTGAACTTGATAAAGGCCTCCAATCTACAGTAAATCCCATTTACATGCACTGAGGCTGGGCTAACACAATCCAGCACCCCCAGGCTCCCTCCAAAGGCCCAGTAAGTGGCTTTCAGTCTGGCCTTTGACCTCCACAGTTGAAGGCCTGCCCTCTAAGCCCCAGATACATGCACTGAGACTGGGTTAACATGCTCCAGCGCACTCACACTCCCTCTTCAGGCCCAGCATGTGGCTGTCAGTCTGGCCTTTGACCTATAGGGCTACAGGCCTCCACTCTAAGCCCCAAAATGATGCATTAAAGCTGGGTTAACATGACCCAGCACCCTACCACTTCCTCCCATGGCCCAGGAAGTGGCTATAAGTCTGGCTGACGACCTCCAGGGCTACAGGCCTCCCCTATGAGTCCCTTTTACATGCATAGAGGCTGGGTTAACATGCTCCAGCACACTCACTCTTACTCACAAGGCACCGTAAGTGGCTCTAAGTCTGGCTGATGTCCTGCAGGGCTACAGGCCTCCAATCCAAGTACCAGTTACATGCACTGAGGCTGAGTTAACATTATCCAGCATTCAATCAGCTCCATCAGCATTACACCCCCTTCCAAGGCCCATTGAGGTTCTGTGAGGCTGGCCTTTGACCTCAAGTGCTACAGGCCTCCAGTCTAAGCACCATAACAATGCACTGAGGCTGGATTAACATGCCTCAGCACCCTCACACTCCCTCCCAAGGCCCAGTAAGTGGCAGTAAGTCTGGATGAGTACCTCCAGGCTGGGTTAACATCCTCCAGCATCCACATGCTCCCTCCCAAAAACCAAGTAAGTGGCTGTCAGTCTGGCCGTAGACCTCCAGGGATACAGGCCTCCACTCTAAGTCTCAATTTTATTCCCCGAGGCTGGGTTAACATGGCCCAGCACCCTCACACTCACTCCCAAGGCCCAGTAAGTGGCTCTAATTCTGGCTGATGACCTCCAGGCTGAGTTAACTTCCTCCAGCACCCCCGTGCATCCTCCGAAGTCCCAATGAGTGGCTTTCAGTCTGCCTTTTGACCTCCAAGGATACAGGGCTTCACTCTTTGTCCGAGTTAAATGCACGCCTTCTAGCACCCTCATGCTCCCTCCCAAGGCCCAGAAAGTTGCTCTAGGTCTGGCCTATGACATCCAGGGCTACAGGCCTCCACTCTAATTTCCAGATACATGCACTGAGGGTGGGTTAACATGCTCCAGCACCCTCAAACTCACTCCCACGGCCGAGTGAGTGGCTGAGAGGCTAGCCTTTGACCTCCAAGGCTACAGTCCTCCACTCTAAGCCCCAAAACTATGCACTGAAGCTGGGTTAACATAACCCAGCACCCTCACACTCACTCCCAAGGCCCAGTAAGTCGTTTTAAGTCTGACTGTTGTACTCCAGGCTGGGTTAACACCCTCCAGCACCGCCATGCTCCCTCCGAAGGCCCAAAAAGTGGCTTTCAATCTGGCCTTCGACCTAGAGGGATAGAAGCCTCCACTCTAACCCCCAAAACGATGCACTGAGGCTGGAGTAACATATCCCAGAACCCTCACTCTCCCTGATGACCTCCAGGATGGGCCGACACCCTCCAGCACACCCATGCTCCCTCCCAAGGCCCAGTAAGTGGGTGTCAGTCTGGCCTTTGACCTCCAGGGCTACAGCCCTCAACTCTAAGCCCCAAAACTATGCACTGAGGCTGGGTAAACATGGCCCAGCACCCTCACACTCACTCCCAAGGCCCAGTAAGTGGCTCTAATTCTTGCTGATGACCTCCAAGCTGGGTTAACACCCTCCAGCACCCCCATGCACCCTCCCAAGGCCCAGTAAGTGGCTGTCAGTCTGGCTTTTGACCTCCAAGGATACAGGCCTCCACTCTTAGCCTGAGTTATATGCACTGAGGCTGGGTTAAAACCTTCTAGTACCCTCATGCACCCTCCCAAGGCCCAGAAAATGGCTCTAGATCTGGCCTATGACATCCAGGGCTACAGTCCACCACTCTAAGTCCCAGATACATGGACTGAGGCTGGGTTAACACCATCCAGCATCCTCTTGCTCCCTCCTAAGTCCCAGAAAGTGGCTATGAGGCAGAGTTAACATGCTCCAGCACCCACATGCTCCCTCCCAAGGCCCAGTGAGTGGCTTTCAGACTGACCTTTGACGTCCAAGGAATACAGGCCTCCACTCTAAGTCCAAGTTGTATGCACTGAGGCTGGGTTAACACCCTCCAGCACCCTCATGCCCAAGGCCCAGAAAGTGTATATATAGGTCTGGGTGAAGACCTCCAGGTTTAACATTTAACATTTAGGTGTAACATTTACTATTCGGATTTAACTGTTTAAAATATTTCCAAGTTGACAAATATTGTTGGAAATGTGCAAGAAAGTGACCCTCAAAATTTCATACCATTTTTTTAAACATTATTTAAAGCTAAATGTGACAAAATGTTGCTGTTATTTTAAGCACGAGCCGCTTTACAAACGGCGCCCCATACTTCTGAGCTTTTTGTGATGTTTTAAGCTTGTTGCTGTCATTTCAACAGGTATACAGTAGTTTCTTAACAGAAGCTTTAAAACACACATCTCCATGCTGGAAACGTGCTTTTAAGCCTTTTCTGAGCTTTTTGTGATGTTTTAAGCTTGTTGCTGTCATTTCAAAAGGAATACAGTAGTTTCTTAACAGAAGCTTTAAAGCAAACATCTCCGTGCTGGAAACGTGCTTTTCAGCCTCTTTCTGAGCTTTTTTTGATGTTTTAAGCTTGTTGCTGTCATTTCAACAGGTATACAGTAGTTTCTTAACAGAAGCTTTAAAACACACATCTCCATGCTGGAAACGTGCTTTTCAACCTTTTCTGAGCTTTTTGTGATGTTTTAAGCTTGTTGTTGTCATTTCAACAGGTATACAGTAGTTTCTTAACAGAAGCTTTAAAACACACATCTCCATGCTTGAAACGTGCTTTTCAGGCTTTTCTGAGCTTTTTTTATTGTTTTAAGTTTGTTTGCTGTCATTTCAACAGGTATACAGTAGTTTCTTAACAGAAGCTTTAAAACACACATCTCCATGCTGGAAACGTGCTTTTCAGCCTATTTTGAGCTCTTTGTGATATTTTGAGCTTGTTGCTGTCATTTCAACAGGTATACAGTAGTTTCTTAACAGAAGCTTTAAAACACACATCTCCATGCTGGAAACGTGCTTTTCAGCCTATTTTGAGCTCTTTGTGATATTTTAAGCTTGTTGCTGTCATTTCAACAGGTATACAGTAGTTTCTTAACATAAGCTTTAAAACACACATCTCCATGCTGGAAACGTGCTTTTCAGCCTCTTCTGAGCTTTTTGTGATGTTTTAAGCTTGTTGCTGTCATTTCAACAGGTAGTGGTTTCTTAACAGAAGCTTTAAAACACACATCTCCATGCTGGAAACGTGCTTTTCAGCCTCTTCTGAGCTTTTTGTGATGTTTTAAGCTTGTTGCTGTCATTTCAACAGGTACACAGTAGTTTCTTAACAGAAGCTTTAAAACACACATCTCCATGCTTGAAACGTGCTTTTCAGCCTTTTCTGAGCTTTTTTTTATTGTTTTAAGTTTGTTTGCTGTCATTTCAACAGGTATACAGTAGTTTCTTAACAGAAGCTTTAAAACACACATCTCCATGCTTGAAACGTGCTTTTCAGCCTTTTCTGAGCTTTTTTTTTTATTGTTTTAAGTTTGTTTGCTGTCATTTCAACAGGTATACAGTAGTTTCTTAACAGAAGCTTTAAAACACACATCTCCATGCTGGAAACGTGCTTTTCAGCCTTTTCTGAGCTTTTTTTTTTATTGTTTTAAGTTTGTTTGCTGTCATTTCAACAGGTATACAGTAGTTTCTTAACAGAAGCTTTAAAACACACATCTCCATGCTGGCAACGTGCTTTTCATTCTCTTCTGAGTTTTTTTTTGATGTTTTAAGCTTGTTGCTGTCATTTCAACAGGTATACAGTAGTTTCTTAACAGAAGCTTTAAAACACACATCTCCATGCTGGAAACGTGCTTTACAGCCTCTTCTGAGCTTTTTGTGATGATTTAAGCTTGTTGCTGTCATTTCAACATGTATACATTAGTTTCTTAACAGAAGCTTTAAAACACACATCTCCATGCTTGAACCGTGCTTTTCAGCCTCTTCTGAGTTTTTGTGATGTTTTAAGCTTGTTGCTGTCATTTCAACAGGTATACAGTAGTTTCTTTAAAACACACATCTCCATGCTGGAAACGTGCTTTTCAGCCTCTTTTGAGCTTTTTGTGATGTTTTAAGCTTGTTGCTGTCATTTCAACAGGTATACAGTAGTTTCTTAACAGAAGCTTTAAAACACACATCTCCATGCTGGCAACGTGCTTTTCATTCTCTTCTGAGTTTATTTTTGATGTTTTAAGCTTGTTGCTGTCATTTCAACAGGTATACAGTAGTTTCTTAACAGAAGCTTTAAAACACACATCTCCATGCTGGAAACGTGCTTTTCAGCCTATTTTGAGCTCTTTGTGATATTTTGAGCTTGTTGCTGTCATTTCAACAGGTATACAGTAGTTTCTTAACATAAGCTTTAAAACACACATCTCCATGCTGGAAACGTGCTTTTCAGCCTCTTCTGAGCTTTTTGTGATGTTTTAAGCTTGTTGCTGTCATTTCAACATGTATATTAGTTTCTTAACAGAAGCTTTAAAACACACATCTCCATGCTTGAAACGTGCTTTTCAGCCTCTTCTGAGTTTTTTGTGATGTTTTAAGCTTGTTGCTGTCATTGTTTTAAAGTTTCTTTAAAACACACATCTCCATGCTGGAAACGTGCTTTTCAGCCTCTTTTGAGCTTTTTGTGATGTTTTAAGCTTGTTGCTGTCATTTCAACAGGTATACAGTAGTTTCTTAACAGAAGCTTTAAAACACACATCTCCATGCTGGAAACGTGCTTTTCAGCCTATTTTGAGCTCTTTGTGATATTTTGAGCTTGTTGCTGTCATTTCAACAGGTATACAGTAGTTTCTTAACATAAGCTTTAAAACACACATCTCCATGCTGGAAACGTGCTTTTCAGCCTCTTTCTGAGCTTTTTGTGATGATTTAAGCTTGTTGCTGTCATTTCAACAGGTATACAGTAGTTTCTTAACAGAAGTTTTAAAACACATATCATGCTGGAAATGTGCTTTTCAGCCTTTTCCGAGCTTTTTGTGATGTTTTAAGCTTGTTTCTGTCATTTCAACAGGTAGTTTCTTAACAGAAGCTTTAAAACACACATCTCCATGCTTGAAACGTGCTTTTCAGCCTTTTCTGAGCTTTTTTTTTATTGTTTTAAGTTTGTTTGCTGTCATTTCATCAGGTATACAGTAGTTTCTTAACAGAAGCTTTAAAACACACATCTCCATGCTGGAAACGTGCTTTTCAGACTCCTCTGAGGCTCTTTGTGATGTTTTAAGCTTGTTGCTGTCAATTCAACAGGTATACAGTAGTTTCTTAACAGAAGCTTTAAAACACACATCATGCTGGAAACGTGCTTTTCAGACTCCTCTGAGGCTCTTTGTGATGTTTTAAGCTTGTTGCTGTCAATTCAACAGGTATACAGTAGTTTCTTAACAGAAGCTTTAAAACACACATCTCCATGCTGGAAACGTGCTTTTCAGCCTATTTTGAGCTCTTTGTGATGTTTTAAGCTTGTTGCTGTCATTTCAACATGTATATTAGTTTCTTAACAGAAGCTTTAAAACACACATCTCCATGCTGGCGAGCTTTTTGTGATGTTTTAAGCTTGTTGCTGTCATTTCAACAGGTATACAGTAGTTTCTTAACAGAAGCTTTAAAACACACATCTCCATGCTGGAAACGTGCTTTTCAGCCTCCTCTGAGCTCTTTGTGATGTTTTAAGCTTGTTTTGTTGTCATTTCAAAAGGTATACAGTAGTTTCTTAACAGAAGCTTTAAAACACACATCTCCATGCTTGAAAAGTGCTTTTCAGCCTCTTCTGAGCTTTTTTTTTAATGTTTTAAGCTTGTTTGCTGTCATTTCAAAAGGTATACAGTAGTTTCTTAACAGAAGCTTTAAAACACACATCTCCATGCTGGAAACGTGCTTTTCAGCCTCTTCTGAGCTTTGTGATGTTTTAAGCTTGTTGCTGTCATTTCAACAGGTATACAGTAGTTTCTTAACAGAAGGTTTAAAACACACATCTCCATGCTGGAAATGTGCTTTTCAGCCTTTTCTGAGCTTTTTGTGATGTTTTAAGCTTGTTTCTGTCATTTCAACAGGTAGTTTCTTAACAGAAGCTTTAAAACACACATCTCCATGCTTGAAACGTGCTTTTCAGCCTTTTCTGAGCTTGTTTTTATGTTTTAAGTTTGTTTGCTGTCATTTCAACAGGTATACAGTAGTTTCTTAACAGAAGCTTTAAAACACACATTTCCATGCTGGAAACGTGCTTTGAGACTCCTCTGAGGCTCTTTGTGATGTTTTAAGCTTGTTGCTGTCAATTCAACAGGTATACAGTAGTTTCTTAACAGAAGCTTTAAAACACACATCTCCATGCTGGCAACGTGCTTTTCAGCCTCTTCTGAGTTTTTTTATGTTTTAAGCTTGTTGCTGTCATTTCAACAGGTATACAGTAGTTTCTTAACAGAAGCTCTAAAACACACATCTCCACGCTGGAAACGGGCTTTTCAGCCTTTTCTGAGCTCTTTGTGATGTTTTAAGCTTGCTGCTGTCATTTCAACAGGTATACAGTAGTTTCTTAACAGAAGCTTTAAAACACACATCTCCATGCTGGAAACGTGCTTTTCAGCCTCTTCTGAGCTTTTTGTGATGTTTTAAGCTTGTTGCTGTCATTTCAACAGGTACACAGTAGTTTCTTAACAGAAGCTTTAAAACACACATCTCCATGCTTGAAACGTGCTTTTCAGCCTTTCTGAGCTTTTTTTTTATTGTTTTAAGTTTGTTTGCTGTCATTTCAACAGGTATACAGTAGTTTTTAACAGAAGCTTTAAAACACACATCTCCATGCTGGAAACGTGCTTTTCAGACTCCTCTGAGCTCTTTGTGATGTTTTAAGCTTGTTGCTGTCATTTCAACAGGTATACAGTAGTTTCTTAACAGAAGCTTTAAAACACACATCTCCATGCTGGCAACGTGCTTTTCAGCCTCTTCTGAGTTTTGTTGTGATGTTTTAAGCTTGTTGCTGTCATTTAAAAAGGTATACAGTAGTTTCTTAACAGAAGCTTTAAAACACACATCTCCATGCTGGCAACGTGCTTTTCAGCCTCTTCTGAGTTTTTTGTTATGTTTTAAGCTTGTTGCTGTCATTTCAACAGGTATACAGTAGTTTCTTAACAGAAGCTTTAAAACACACATCTCCATGCTGGAAACGTGCTTTTCAGCCTTTTCTGAGCTTTTTGTGATGTTTTAAGCTTGTTGCTGTCATTTCAACAGGTATACAGTAGTTTCTTAACAGAAGCTTTAAAACACACATCTCCATGCTGGAAACGTGCTTTTCAGCCTCTTCTGAGCTTTTTGTTATTGTTTTAAGCTTGTTGCTGTCATTTCAACAGGTATACAGTAGTTTCTTAACAGAAGCTTTAAAAACACATCTCCATGCTTGAAACGTGCTTTTCAGCCTTTTCTGAGCTTTTTTTTATTGTTTTAAGTTTGTTTGCTGTCATTTCAACAGGTATACAGTAGTTTCTTAACAGAAGCTTTAAAACACACATCTCCATGCTGGAAACGTGCTTTTCAGACTCCTCTGAGGCTCTTTGTGATGTTTTAAGCTTGTTGCTGTCATTTCAACAGGTATACAGTAGTTTCTTAACAGAAGCTTTAAAACACACATCTCCATGCTGGCAACGTGCTTTTCAGCCTCTTCTGAGTTTTATTTTGATGTTTTAAGCTTGTTGTTGTCATTTCAAAAGGTATACAGTAGTTTCTTAACAGAAGCTTTAAAAACACATCTCCATGCTGGAAACGTGCTTTTCAGCCTCTTCTGAGCTTTGTGATGTTTTAAGCTTGTTGCTGTCATTTCAACAGGTATACAGTAGTTTCTTAACAGAAGCTTTAAACACACATCTCCATGCTGGAAACGTGCTTTTCAGCCTCTTCTGAGCTTTTTGTGATGTTTTAAGCTTGTTTCTGTCATTTCAACAGGTATACAGTAGTTTCTTAACAGAAGCTTTAAAACACACATCTCCATGCTTGAAACGTGCTTTTAAGCCTATTCTGAGCTTTTTTTTATTGTTTTAAGTTTGTTTGCTGTCATTTCAACAGGTATACAGTATTTAACAGAAGCTTTAAAACACACATCTCCATGCTTGAAACGTGCTTTTCAGCCTTTCTGAGCTTTGTTTTATTGTTTTAAGTTTGTTTGCTGTCATTTCAACAGGTATACAGTAGTTTCTTAACAGAAGCTTTAAAACACACATTTCCATGCTGGAAACGTGCTTTTGAGACTCCTCTGAGGCTCTTTGTGATGTTTTAAGCTTGTTGCTGTCAATTCAACAGGTATACAGTAGTTTCTTAACAGAAGCTTTAAAACACACATCTCCATGCTGGCAACGTGCTTTTCAGCCTCTTCTGAGTTTATTTTTATGTTTTAAGCTTGTTGCTGTCATTTCAACAGGTATACAGTAGTTTCTTAACAGAAGCTCTAAAACACACATCTCCGCTGGAAACGGGCTTTTCAGCCTTTTCTGAGCTCTTTGTGATGTTTAAGCTTGCTGCTGTCATTTCAACAGGTATACAGTAGTTTCTTAACAGAAGCTTTAAAACACACATCTCCATGCTGGAAACGTGCTTTTCAGCCTCTTCTGAGCTTTTTGTGATGTTTTAAGCTTGTTGCTGTCATTTCAACAGGTACAGTAGTTTCTTAACAGAAGCTTTAAAACACACATCTCCATGCTTGAAACGTGCTTTTCAGCCTTTTCTGAGCTTTTTTTATTGTTTTAAGTTTGTTTGCTGTCATTTCAACAGGTATACAGTAGTTTCTTAACAGAAGCTTTAAAACACACATCTCCATGCTGGAAACGTGCTTTTCAGACTCCTCTGAGGCTCTTTGTGATGTTTTAAGCTTGTTGCTGTCATTTCAACAGGTATACAGTAGTTTCTTAACAGAAGCTTTAAAACACACATCTCCATGCTGGCAACGTGCTTTTCAGCCTCTTCTGAGTTTTGTTTTGATGTTTTAAGCTTGTTGTTGTCATTTAAAAAGGTATACAGTAGTTTCTTAACAGAAGCTTAAAACACACATCTCCATGCTGGAAACGTGCTTTTCAGCCTCTTTCTGAGCTTTGTGATGTTTTAAGCTTGTTGCTGTCATTTCAACAGGTATACAGTAGTTTCTTAACAGAAGCTTTAAAACACACATCTCCATGCTGGAAATGTGCTTTTCAGCCTTTTCTGAGCTTTTTGTGATGTTTTAAGCTTGTTTCTGTCATTTCAACAGGTATACAGTAGTTTCTTAACAGAAGCTTTAAAACACACATCTCCATGCTTGAAACGTGCTTTTAAGCCTATTCTGAGCTTTTTTTTTTTTTTGTTTTAAGTTTGTTTGCTGTCATTTCAACAGGTATACAGTATTTAACAGAAGCTTAAAACACACATCTCCATGCTTGAAACGTGCTTTTCAGCCTTTTCTGAGCTTTGTTTTATTGTTTTAAGTTTGTTTGCTGTCATTTCAACAGGTATACAGTAGTTTCTTAACAGAAGCTTTAAAACACACATTCCAT
The DNA here is from genome assembly GCF_008692095.1 of Etheostoma spectabile. Classification (NCBI taxonomy): domain Eukaryota; kingdom Metazoa; phylum Chordata; class Actinopteri; order Perciformes; family Percidae; genus Etheostoma; species Etheostoma spectabile. The sequence continues at coordinate 43,399 of NW_022602767.1, read as the reverse complement.
GCTGGAAACGTGCTTTTGAGACTCCTCTGAGGCTCTTTGTGATGTTTTAAGCTTGTTGCTGTCAATTCAACAGGTATACAGTAGTTTCTTAACAGAAGCTTTAAAACACACATCTCCATGCTGGCAACGTGCTTTTCAGCCTCTTCTGAGTTTTATTTTTATGTTTTAAGCTTGTTGCTGTCATTTCAACAGGTATACAGTAGTTTCTTAACAGAAGCTCTAAAACACACATCTCCACGCTGGAAACGGGCTTTTCAGCCTTTTCTGAGCTCTTTGTGATGTTTTAAGCTTGCTGCTGTCATTTCAACAGGTATACAGTAGTTTCTTAACAGAAGCTTTAAAACACACATCTCCATGCTGGAAACGTGCTTTTCAGCCTCTTCTGAGCTTTTTGTGATGTTTAAGCTTGTTGCTGTCATTTCAACAGGTACACAGTAGTTTCTTAACAGAAGCTTTAAAACACACATCTCCATGCTTGAAACGTGCTTTTCAGCCTTTTCTGAGCTTTTTTTATTGTTTTAAGTTTGTTTGCTGTCATTTCAACAGGTATACAGTAGTTTCTTAACAGAAGCTTTAAAACACACATCTCCATGCTGGAAACGTGCTTTTCAGACTCCTCTGAGGCTCTTTGTGATGTTTAAGCTTGTTGCTGTCATTTCAACAGGTATACAGTAGTTTCTTAACAGAAGCTTTAAAACACACATCTCCATGCTGGCAACGTGCTTTTCAGCCTCTTCTGAGTTTGTTTTTGATGTTTTAAGCTTGTTGTTGTCATTTAAAAAGGTATACAGTAGTTTCTTAACAGAAGCTTTAAACACACATCTCCATGCTGGAAACGTGCTTTTCAGCCTCTTCTGAGCTTTGTGATGTTTTAAGCTTGTTGCTGTCATTTCAACAGGTATACAGTAGTTTCTTAACAGAAGCTTTAAAACACACATCTCCATGCTGGAAATGTGCTTTTCAGCCTTTTCTGAGCTTTTTGTGATGTTTTAAGCTTGTTTCTGTCATTTCAACAGGTATACAGTAGTTTCTTAACAGAAGCTTTAAAACACACATCTCCATGCTTGAAACGTGCTTTTAAGCCTATTCTGAGCTTTTTTTTTATTGTTTTAAGTTTGTTTGCTGTCATTTCAACAGTATACAGTATTTAACAGAAGCTTTAAAACACACATCTCCATGCTGGAAACGTGCTTTTCAGCCTCTTCTGAGCTTTTTGTGATGTTTTAAGCTTGTTGCTGTCAATTCAACAGGTATACAGTAGTTTCTTAACAGAAGCTTTAAAACACACATCTCCATGCTGGCAACGTGCTTTTCAGCCTCTTCTGAGTTTTTTTTTATGTTTTAAGCTTGTTGTTGTCATTTCAACAGGTATACAGCAGTTTCTTAACAGAAGCTTTCAAACACACATCTCCATGCTGGAAACGTGCTTTTCAGCCTCTTCTGAGCTTTTTGTGATGATTTAAGCTTGTTGCTGTCATTTCAACATGTATATTAGTTTCTTAACAGAAGCTTTAAAACACACATCTCCATGCTGGAAACGTGCTTTTCAGCCTCTTCCGAGCTTTTTGTGATGTTTTAAGCTTGTTGCTGTCATTTCAACAGGTATACAGTAGTTTCTTAACAGAAGCTTTCAAACACACATCTCCATGCTGGAAACGTGCTTTTCAGCCTCTTCTGAGCTTTTTGTGATGATTTAAGCTTGTTGCTGTCATTTCAACAGGTATAGTACAGTAGTTTTTAACAGAAGCTTTAAAACACACATCTCCATGCTGGCAACGTGCTTTTCAGCCTCTTCTGAGTTTTTTTTGATGTTTTAAGCTTGTTGTTGTCATTTCAACAGGTATACAGTAGTTTCTTAACAGAAGCTTTAAAACACACATCTCCATGCTGGAAACGTGCTTTTCAGCCTCTTCTGAGCTTTTTGTGATCATTTAAGCTTGTTGCTGTCATTTCAACATGTATATTAGTTTCTTAACAGAAGCTGTAAAACACACATCTCCATGCTTGAAAAGTGCTTTTCAGCCTCTTCTGAGCTTTTTTTTTATGTTTTAAGCTTGTTTGCTGTCATTTCAAAAGGTATACAGTAGTTTCTTAACAGAAGCTTTAAAACACACATCTCCATGCTGGAAACGTGCTTTTCAGCCTCTTCTGAGCTTTGTGATGTTTTAAGCTTGTTGCTGTCATTTCAACAGGTATACAGTAGTTTCTTAACAGAAGCTTTAAAACACACATCTCCATGCTGGAAATGTGCTTTAAGCCTTTTCTGAGCTTTTTGTGATGTTTTAAGCTTGTTTCTGTCATTTCAACATGTATATTAGTTTCTTAACAGAAGCTTTAAAACACACATCATGCTTGAAAAGTGCTTTTCAGCCTCTTCTGAGCTTTTTTTTTAATGTTTTAAGCTTGTTTGCTGTCATTTCAAAAGGTATACAGTAGTTTCTTAACAGAAGCTTTAAAACACACATCTCCATGCTGGAAACGTGCTTTTCAGCCTCTTCTGAGCTTTTTGTGATGTTTTAAGCTTGTTGCTGTCATTTCAACAGGTATACAGTAGTTTCTTAACAGAAGCTTTAAAACACACATCTCCATGCTGGAAACGTGCTTTTCAGCCTCTCTGAGCTTTTTTTGATGTTTTAAGCTTTTTGCTGTCATTTCAACAGGTATACAGTAGTTTCTTAACAGAAGCTTTAAAAACACACATCTCCATGCTGGAAACGTGCTTTTCAGCCTCTTCTGAGCTTTTTGTGATGATTTAAGCTTGTTGCTGTCATTTCAACATGTATATTAGTTTCTTAACAGAAGCTTTAAAACACACATCTCCATGCTTGAAAAGTGCTTTTCAGCCTTTTCTGAGCTTTTTTTTAATGTTTTAACCTTGTTTGCTGTCATTTCAAAAGGTATACAGTAGTTTCTTAACAGAAGCTTTAAACACACATCTCCATGCTGGAAACGTGCTTTTCAGCCTTTTCTGAGCTTTTTTTGATGTTTTAAGCTTGTTGCTGTCATTTCAATAGGTATACAGTAGTTTCTTAACAGAAGCTTTAAAACACACATCTCCATGCTGGCAACGTGCTTTTCAGCCTCTTCTGAGTTTTTTTTGATGTTTTAAGCTTGTTGTTGTCATTTCAACAGGTATACAGTAGTTTCTTAACAGAAGCTTTAAAACACATATCTCCATGCTGGAAACGTGCTGTTAATTCCAACTATGGGTTAAACACTACACATCCATTGGGTCACTCAGGTAATTTAGAGCCAGTCTGATGTAGGATTTTAAAAAAAAGAGCTAGAATGTCTAATAAATGGTTGATTTAAATCTTTTTCAGGCTGTTAAAGGCATATTCTTCTCTTTTTCAGGCTACTCTAAAAGGAATCCTGACGTTATGCCAGCTTCATTTCAAGTCTCGGGGAGACATCAGCTATCCAGTGTTTCCCTCAGGTAATTTCAGACCATTCTGATGTACGGGTTCTAAAATTAAGGGCTTAAAAGTAGAGATATACTAAACGGATTTTAAAGCTGTTAAAGGCATGTTTAACTCTCCTTTATGCCACTCTAAAATGGATTCCTACTGTTATTCCAGGTTCATTCAACTATGGGTTAGACACTACACATCCATTGGGTCACTCAGGTAATTTAGGGCCATTCTGATGTAGGATTTTAAAAATAGAGCCTAGAATGTCTATTAAATGTTTGATTTAAATATTTTTCAGGCTGTTAAAGGCATATTCTTCTCTTTTTCAGGTTACTCTAAAAGGAATCCTGACGTTATGCCAGCTTAATTTCAGTCTGTGGGACACATCGACTATACATTGTGTGTCTCAGGTAATTTCAGAGCATTCTGATGTACGGTTCTAAATGAAGGGCTTAAAAGTAGAGCTATATTGACATTTTATTGGCTGTTAAAGGCATATTTAACTCTCTTTAGGCCATTTTAAAATGGATTCCTACTGTTATTCCAGGTCATTCCAACTATGGGTTAGACACTACACATCCATTGGGTCACTTTGGTAATTAGGGCCATTCTGATGTAGGATTTTAAAAATAGAGCCTAGAATGTCTATTAAATGGTTTGATTTAAATATTTTTCAGGCTGTTAAAGGCATATTCTTCTCTTTTTCAGGTTACTCTAAAAAGGAATCCTGACGTTATGCCAGCTTAATTTCAAGTCTGTGGGACACATCGACTATACATTGTGTGTCTCAGGTAATTTCAGAGCATTCTGATGTACGGTTCTAAAATGAAGGGCTTAAAAGTAGAGCTATATTGACATGTTTATTGGCTGTTAAAGGCATATTTAACTCTCTTTAGGCCATTTTAAAATGGATTCCTACTGTTATTCCAGGTTCATTCCAACTATGGGTTAGACACTACACATCCATTGGGTCACTCAGGTAATTTAGAGCCATTCTGATGTACGATTTAAAAAATAGAGCCTAGAATGTCTAATAAATGGTTTGATTTAAATCTTTTCAGGCTGTTAAAGGCATATTCATCTCTTTTTCAGGCTATTTTAAAAAGGAATCCTGACGTTATGCCTGCTTCATTCAAGTCTCGGGGAAACATCAGCTATCCAGTGTTTCCCTCAGGTAATTTCAGAGTATTCTGATGGACGGTTCTAAAAATAAGGGCTTAAACGTAGAGCTATATTGACATGTTTATTGGCTGTTAAAGGCATATTAACTCTCTTTAGGCCATTTTAAAATGGATTCCTACTGTTATTCCAGGTTCATTCCATCTATGGGTTAGACACTACACATCCATTGGGTCACTCAGGTAATTTAGGGCCATTCTGATGTAGGATTTAAAAATAGAGCCTAGAATGTTTAATAAATGCTTTGATTTAAATCTTTTCAGGCTGTTAAAGGCATATTCTTCACTTTTTCAGGCTTCTCTAAAAAGGAATCCTGACGTTATGCCAGCTTCATTTCAAGTCTCGGGGAGACATCAGCTATCCAGTGTTTCCCTCAGGTAATTTCAGACCATTCTGATGTACAGTTCTAAATTAAGGGCTTAAAAGTGGAGCTATACTAAACGGATTTTTAAGCTGTTAAAGGCATGTTTAACTCTACTTTATGCACTCTAAAATGGATTCCAACTGTTATTCCAGGTTCATTCCAACTATGGGTTAAACACTACACATCCATTGGGTCACTCAGGTAATTTAGGGCCATTCTAATGTAGGATTTTAAAAATAGAGCCTAGAATGTCTAATAAATGGTTTGATTTAAATCTTTTTCAGGCTGTTAAAGGCATATTCTTCTCTTTTTCAGGCTACTCTTAAAAGGAATCCTGACGATATGCCAGCTTAATTTCAATTCTGGGGGAACATCAACTATCCATTGTGTGTCTCAGGTAATTTCAGAGCATTCTGATGTACGGTTCTAAAGTGAAGGGCTTAAAAGTAGAGCTATATTGACATGTTTATTGGCTGTTAAAGGCATATTTAACTCTTTTAGGCCATTTTAAAATGGATTCCTACTGTTATTCCAGGTTCATTCCATCTATGGGTTAGACACTACACATCCATTGGGTCACTCAGGTAATTAGGGCCATTCTGATGTAGGATTTAAAAATAGAGCCTAGAATGTTTAATAAATGCTTTGATTTAAATCTTTTTCAGGCTGTTAAAGGCATATTCTTCACTTTTTCAGGCTTCTCTAAAAAGGAATCCTGACGTTATGCCAGCTTCATTTCAAGTCTCGGGGAGACATCAGCTATCCAGTGTTTCCCTCAGGTAATTTCAGACCATTCTGATGTACAGTTCTAAATTAAGGGCTTAAAAGTGGAGCTATACTAAACGGATTTTTAAGCTGTTAAAGGCATGTTTAACTCTACTTTATGCCACTCTAAAATGGATTCCAACTGTTATTCCAGGTTCATTCCAACTATGGGTTAAACACTACACATCCATTGGGTCACTCAGGTAATTTAGGGCCATTCTAATGTAGGATTTTAAAAATAGAGCCTAGAATGTCTAATAAATGGTTTGATTTAAATCTTTTTCAGGCTGTTAAAGGCATATTCTTCTCTTTTTCAGGCTACTCTTAAAAGGAATCCTGACGATATGCCAGCTTAATTTCAATTCTGGGGGAGACATCAACTATCCATTGTGTGTCTCAGGTAATTTCAGAGCATTCTGATGTACGGTTCTAAAGTGAAGGGCTTAAAAGTAGAGCTATATTGACATGTTTATTGGCTGTTAAAGGCATATTTAACTCTCTTTAGGCCATTTTAAAATGGATTCCTACTGTTATTCCAGGTTCATTCCATCTATGGGTTAGACACTACATCCATTGGGTCACTCAGGTAATTTAGGGCCATTCTGATGTAGGATTTAAAAAATAGAGCCTAGAATGTTTAATAAATGCTTTGATTTAAATCTTTTTCAGGCTGTTAAAGGCATATTCTTCACTTTTTCAGGCTTCTCTAAAAAGGAATCCTGACGTTATGCCAGCTTCATTCAAGTCTCGGGGAGACATCAGCTATCCAGTGTTTCCCTCAGGTAATTTCAGACCATTCTGATGTACAGTTCTAAATTAAGGGCTTAAAAGTGGAGCTATACTAAACGGATTTTTAAGCTGTTAAAGGCATGTTTAACTCTACTTTATGCCACTCTAAAATGGATTCCACTGTTATTCCAGGTTCATTCCAACTATGGGTTAAACACTACACATCCATTGGGTCACTCAGGTAATTTAGGGCCATTCTAATGTAGGATTTAAAAATAGAGCCTAGAATGTCTAATAAATGGTTTGATTTAAATCTTTTTCAGGCTGTTAAAGGCATATTCTTCTCTTTTTCAGGCTACTCTTAAAAGGAATCCTGACGATATGCCAGCTTAATTTCAATTCTGGGGGAGACATCAACTATCCATTGTGTGTCTCAGGTAATTTCAGAGCATTCTGATGTACGGTTCTAAAGTGAAGGGCTTAAAAGTAGAGCTATATTGACATGTTTATTGGCTGTTAAAGGCATATTCTTCTCTTTTTCAGGCTACTCTAAAAAGGAATCCTGACGTTATGCCAGCTTCATGTCAAGTCTCGGGGAGACATCAGCTATCCAGTGTTTCCCTCAGGTAATTTCAGACCATTTTGATGTACGGTTCTAAAATTAAGGGCTTAAAAGTAGAGCTATGCTAAACGGATTTTTAAGCTGTTAAAGGCATGTTTAACTCTCTTTTATGCCATTCTAAAATGGATTCCTACTGTTATTCCAGGTTCATTCCAACTATGGGTTAGACACTACACATCCATTGGGTCACTCAGGTAATTTAGGGCCATTCTAATGTAGGATTTTAAAAATAGAGCCTAGAATGTCTAATAAATGGTTTGATTTAAATCTTTTAAGGCTGTTAAAGGCATATTCATCTCTTTTTCAGGCTATTTTAAAAAGGAATCCTGACGTTATGCCTGCTTCATTTCAAGTCTCGGGGAAACATCGACTACATGTGTGTCTCAGGTAATTTCAGAGCATTCTGATGTACGGTTCTAAAATGAAGGGCTTAAAAGTAGAGCTATATTGACATGTTTATTGGCTTTTAAAGATATATTAACTCTCTTTATGTCACTCTAAAATGGATTCCTACTGTTATTCCAGGTTCATTTCAACTATGGGCTAGACACTACACATCCATTGGGTCACTCAGGTAATTTAGGGCCATTCTGATGTAGGATTTTAAAAATAGAGCCTAGAATGTCTAATAAATGGTTTGATTTAAATCTTTTTCAGGCTGTTAAAGGCATATTCATCTCTTTTTCAGGCTATTTTAAAAAGGAATCCTGACGTTATGCCTGCTTCATTTCAAGTCTCGGGGAAACATCAGCTATCCAGTGTTTCCCTCAGGTAATTTCAGAGTATTCTGATGGACGGTTCTAAAAATAAGGGCTTAAAAGTAGAGCTATATTGACATGTTTATTGGCTGTTAAAGGCATATTTAACTCTCCTTTATGCCACTCTAAAATGGATTCCTACTGTTATTCCAGGTTCATTCCAACTATGGGTTAGACACTACACATCCATTGGGTCACTCAGGTAATTTAGGGCCATTCTGATGTATGATTTTAAAAATAGAGCCTAGAATGTCTAATAAATGGTTTGATTTAAATCTTTTTCAGGCTGTTAAAGGCATATTCTTCTCTTTTTCAGGTTACTCTAAAAAGGAATCCTGACGTTATGCCAGCTTCATTTCAAGTGTGGGGGAGACATCAGCTATCCAGTGTTTCCCTCAGGTAATTTCAGACCATTCTGATGTACGGTTCTAAAATTAAGGGCTTAAAAGTAGAGCTATGCTAAACGGATTTTTAAGCTGTTAAGGGCATGTTTAACTCTCCTTTATGCCATTCTAAAATGGATTCCTACTGTTATTCCAGGTTCATTCCAACTATGGGTTAGACACTACACATCCATTGGGTCACTCAGGTAATTTAGGGCCATTCTAATGTAGGATTTTAAAAATAGAGCCTAGAATGTCTTGTTCAGGCTGTTAAAGGCATATTCTTCTCTTTTTCAGGCTACTCTAAAAAGGAATTCTGACGTTATGCCAGCTTCATTTCAAGTCTGTGGGAGACATCAGCTATCCAGTGTTTCCCTCAGGTAATTTCAGAGCATTCTGATGTACGGTTCTAAAATTAAAGGCTTAAAAGTAGAGCTATATTGACATGTTTATTGGCTGTTAAAGGCATATTTAACTCTCCTTTATGCCACTCTACAATGGATTCCTACTGTTATTCCAGGTTCATTCCATCTATGGGTTAGACACTACACATCCATTGGGTCACTCAGGTAATTTAGGGCCATTCTAATGTAGGATTTTAAAAATAGAGCCTAGAATGTCTAATAAATGGTTTGATTTAAATCTTTTTCAGGCTGTTAAAGGCATATTCTTCTCTTTTTCAGGCTACTCTAAAAAGGAATCCTGACGTTATGCCAGCTTCATTTCAAGTCTGGGGGAGACATCAGCTATCCAGTGTTTCCCTCAGGTAATTTCAGAGCATTCTGATGTACGGTTCTAAAATGAAGGGCTTAAAAGTAGAGCTATATTGACATGTTTATTTGCTTTTAAAGATATTTAACTCTCTTTATGTCACTCTAAAATGGATTCCTACTGTTATTCCAGGTTCATTTCAACTATGGGTTAGACACTACACATCCATTGGGTCACTCAGGTAAATTAGGGCCATTCTGATGTAGGATTTTAAAAAATAGAGCCTAGAATGTCTAATAAATGGTTTGATTTAAATCTTTTTCAGGCTGTTAAAGGCATATTCATCTCTTTTTCAGGCTATTTTAAAAGGAATCCTGACGTTATGCCTGCTTCATTTCAAGTCTCGGGGAAACATCAGCTATCCAGTGTTTCCCTCAGGTAATTTCAGAGCATTCTGATGTACGGTTCTAAAGTGAAGGGCTTAAAAGTAGAGCTATATTGACATGTTTATTGGCTGTTAAAGGCATATTTAACTCTCTTTATGCCACTCTAAAATGGATTCCTACTGTTATTCCAGGTTCATTCCAACTATGGGTTAGACACTACACATCCATTGGGTCACTCAGGTAATTTAGGGCCATTCTGATGTATGATTTTAAAAATAGAGCCTCGAATGTCTAATAAATGGTTTGATTTAAATCTTTTTCAGGCTGTTAAAGGCATATTCTTCTCTTTTTCAGGTTACTCTAAAAAGGAATCCTGACGATATGCCAGCTTAATTTCAATTCTGGGGGAGACATCAACTATCCATTGTGTGTCTCAGGTAATTTCAGAGCATTCTGATGTACGGTTCTAAAGTGAAGGGCTTAAAAGTAGAGCTATATTGACATGTTTATTGGCTGTTAAAGGCATATTCTTCTCTTTTTCAGGCTACTCTAAAAAGGAATCCTGACGTTATGCCAGCTTCATTTCAAGTCTCGGGGAGACAACAGCTATCCAGTGTTTCCCTCAGGTAATTTCAGAGCATTCTGATGGACGGTTCTAAAATTAAGGGCTTAAAAGTAGAGCTATATTGACATGTTTATTGGCTGTTAAAGGCATATTTAACTCTCCTTTATGCCACTCTAAAATGGATTCCTACTGTTATTCCAGGTTCATTCCAACTATGGGTTAGACACTACACATCCATTGGGTCACTCAGGTAATTTAGGGCCATTCTGATGTATGATTTTAAAAATAGAGCCTAGAATGTCTAATAAATGGTTTGATTTAAATCTTTTTCAGGCTGTTAAAGGCATATTCTTCTCTTTTTCAGGTACTCTAAAAAGGAATCCTGACGTTATGCCAGCTTCATTTCAAGTGTGGGGGAGACATCAGCTATCCAGTGTTTCCCTCAGGTAATTTCAGACCATTCTGATGTACGGTTCTAAAATTAAGGGCTTAAAGTAGAGCTATGCTAAACGGATTTTTAAGCTGTTAAGGGCATGTTTAACTCTCTTTATGCCATTCTAAAATGGATTCCTACTGTTATTCCAGGTTCATTCCAACTATGGGTTAGACACTACACATCCATTGGGTCACTCAGGTAATTTAGGGCCATTCTAATGTAGGATTTTAAAAATAGAGCCTAGAATGTCTTGTTCAGGCTGTTAAAGGCATATTCTTCTCTTTTTCAGGCTACTCTAAAAAGGAATTCTGACGTTATGCCAGCTTCATTTCAAGTCTGTGGGAGACATCAGCTATCCAGTGTTTCCCTCAGGTAATTTCAGAGCATTCTGATGTACGGTTCTAAAATTAAAGGCTTAAAAGTAGAGCTATATTGACATGTTTATGGCTGTTAAAGGCATATTTAACTCTCCTTTATGCCACTCTACAATGGATTCCTACTGTTATTCCAGGTTCATTCCATCTATGGGTTAGACACTACACATCCATTGGGTCACTCAGGTAATTTAGGGCCATTCTAATGTAGGATTTTAAAAATAGAGCCTAGAATGTCTAATAAATGGTTTGATTTAAATCTTTTTCAGGCTGTTAAAGGCATATTCTTCTCTTTTTCAGGCTACTCTAAAAAGGAATCCTGACGTTATGCCAGCTTCATTTCAAGTCTGGGGGAGACATCAGCTATCCAGTGTTTCCCTCAGGTAATTTCAGAGCATTCTGATGTACGGTTCTAAAATGAAGGGCTTAAAAGTAGAGCTATATTGACATGTTTATTTGCTTTTAAAGATATATTTAACTCTCTTTATGTCACTCTAAAATGGATTCCTACTGTTATTCCAGGTTCATTTCAACTATGGGTTAGACACTACACATCCATTGGGTCACTCAGGTAAATTAGGGCCATTCTGATGTAGGATTTTAAAAAATAGAGCCTAGAATGTCTAATAAATGGTTTGATTTAAATCTTTTTCAGGCTGTTAAAGGCATATTCATCTCTTTTTCAGGCTATTTTAAAAAGGAATCCTGACGTTATGCCTGCTTCATTTCAAGTCTCGGGGAAACATCAGCTATCCAGTGTTTCCCTCAGGTAATTTCAGAGCATTCTGATGTACGGTTCTAAAGTGAAGGGCTTAAAAGTAGAGCTATATTGACATGTTTATTGGCTGTTAAAGGCATATTTAACTCTCCTTTATGCCACTCTAAAATGGATTCCTACTGTTATTCCAGGTTCATTCCAACTATGGGTTAGACACTACACATCCATTGGGTCACTCAGGTAATTTAGGGCCATTCTGATGTATGATTTTAAAAATAGAGCCTCGAATGTCTAATAAATGGTTTGATTTAAATCTTTTTCAGGCTGTTAAAGGCATATTCTTCTCTTTTTCAGGTTACTCTAAAAAGGAATCCTGACGATATGCCAGCTTAATTTCAATTCTGGGGGAGACATCAACTATCCATTGTGTGTCTCAGGTAATTTCAGAGCATTCTGATGTACGGTTCTAAAGTGAAGGGCTTAAAAGTAGAGCTATATTGACATGTTTATTGGCTGTTAAAGGCATATTCTTCTCTTTTTCAGGCTACTCTAAAAAGGAATCCTGACGTTATGCCAGCTTCATTTCAAGTCTCGGGGAGACATCAGCTATCCAGTGTTTCCCTCAGGTAATTTCAGACCATTTTGATGTACGGTTCTAAAATTAAGGGCTTAAAAGTAGAGCTATGCTAAACGGATTTTTAAGCTGTTAAAGGCATGTTTAACTCTCTTTTATGCCATTCTAAAATGGATTCCTACTGTTATTCCAGGTTCATTCCAACTATGGGTTAGACACTACACATCCATTGGGTCACTCAGGTAATTTAGGGCCATTCTAATGTAGGATTTTAAAAATAGAGCCTAGAATGTCTAATAAATGGTTTGATTTAAATCTTTTTAAGGCTGTTAAAGGCATATTCATCTCTTTTTCAGGCTATTTTAAAAAGGAATCCTGACGTTATGCCAGCTTAATTTCAATTCTGGGGGAGACATCAACTATCCATTGTGTGTCTCAGGTAATTTCAGAGCATTCTGATGTACGGTTCTAAAGTGAAGGGCTTAAAAGTAGAGCTATATTGACATGTTTATTGGCTGTTAAAGGCATATTCTTCTCTTTTTCAGGCTACTCTAAAAAGGAATCCTGACGTTATGCCAGCTTCATTTCAAGTCTCGGGGAGACATCAGCTATCCAGTGTTTCCCTCAGGTAATTTCAGACCATTTTGATGTACGGTTCTAAAATTAAGGGCTTAAAAGTAGAGCTATGCTAAACGGATTTTTAAGCTGTTAAAGGCATGTTTAACTCTCTTTTATGCCATTCTAAAATGGATTCCTACTGTTATTCCAGGTTCATTCCAACTATGGGTTAGACACTACACATCCATTGGGTCACTCAGGTAATTTAGGGCCATTCTAATGTAGGATTTTAAAAATAGAGCCTAGAATGTCTAATAAATGGTTTGATTTAAATCTTTTTAAGGCTGTTAAAGGCATATTCATCTCTTTTTCAGGCTATTTTAAAAAGGAATCCTGACGTTATGCCTGCTTCATTTCAAGTCTCGGGGAAACATCGACTATACATTGTGTGTCTCAGGTAATTTCAGAGCATTCTGATGTACGGTTCTAAAATGAAGGGCTTAAAAGTAGAGCTATATTGACATGTTTATTGGCTTTTAAAGATATATTTAACTCTCTTTATGTCACTCTAAAATGGATTCCTACTGTTATTCCAGGTTCATTTCAACTATGGGCTAGACACTACACATCCATTGGGTCACTCAGGTAATTTAGGGCCATTCTGATGTAGGATTTTAAAAATAGAGCCTAGAATGTCTAATAAATGGTTTGATTTAAATCTTTTTCAGGCTGTTAAAGGCATATTCATCTCTTTTCAGGCTATTTTAAAAAGGAATCCTGACGTTATGCCTGCTTCATTTCAACTCTCGGGGAAACATCAGCTATCCAGTGTTTCCCTCAGGTAATTTCAGAGTATTCTGATGGACGGTTCTAAAAATAAGGGCTTAAAAGTAGAGCTATATTGACATGTTTATTGGCTGTTAAAGGCATATTTAACTCTCCTTTATGCCACTCTAAAATGGATTCCTACTGTTATTCCAGGTTCATTCCAACTATGGGTTAGACACTACACATCCATTGGGTCACTCAGGTAATTTAGGGCCATTCTGATGTATGATTTTAAAAATAGAGCCTAGAATGTCTAATAAATGGTTTGATTTAAATCTTTTTCAGGCTGTTAAAGGCATATTCTTCTCTTTTTCAGGTTACTCTAAAAAGGAATCCTGACGTTATGCCAGCTTCATTTCAAGTCTGGGGGAGACATCAGCTATCCAGTGTTTCCCTCAGGTAATTTCAGACCATTCTGATGTACGGTTCTAAAATTAAGGGCTTAAAAGTAGAGATATACTAAACGGATTTTTAAGCTGTTAAAGGCATGTTTAACTCTCCTTTATGCCACTCTAAAATGGATTCTTACTGTTATTCCAGGTTCATTCCAACTATGGGTTAGACACTACACATCCATTGGGTCACTCAGGTAATTAAGAGCCATTCTTATGTAGGATTTTAAAAAATAGAGCCTAGAATGTCTAATAAATGGTTTGATTTTTATATCTTTTTAAGGCTTTTAAAGGCATATTCTCTTTTTCAGGCTACTCTAAAAAGAAATCCTGACGTTATGCCAGTTTCATTTCAAGTCTCGGGGACACATCAACTATCCATTGTGTGTCTCAGGTAATTTCAGAGCATTCTGATGTACGGTTCTAAAATGAAGGGCTTAAAAGTAGAGCTATATTGACATGTTTATTGGCTGTTAAAGGCATATTTAACTCTCTTTATGCCACTCTAAAATGGATTCCTACTGTTATTCCAGGTTCATTCCAACTATGGGTTAGACACTACACATCCATTGGGTCACTCAGGTAATTTAGGGCCATTCTAATGTAGGATTTTAAAAATAGAGCCTAGAATGTCTAATAAATGGTTTGATTTAAATCTTTTTCAGGCTGTTAAAGGCATATTCTTCTCTTTTTCAGGCTACTCTAAAAAGGAATCCTGACGTTATGCCAGCTTCATTTCAAGTCTGGGGGAGACATCAGCTATCCAGTGTTTCCCTCAGGTAATTTCAGAGTATTCTGATGGACGGTTCTAAAATTAAGGGCTTAAAAGTAGAGCTATATTGACATGTTTATTGGCTGTTAAAGGCATATTTAACTCTCCTTTATGCCACTCTAAAATGGATTCCTACTGTTATTCCAGGTTCATTCCAACTATGGGTTAGACACTACACATCCATTGGGTCACTTAGGTAATTTAGGGCCATTCTGATGTATGATTTTAAAAATAGAGCCTAGAATGTCTAATAAATGGTTTGATTTAAATCTTTTTCAGGCTGTTAAAGGCATATTCTTCTCTTTTTCAGGCTACTCTAAAAAGGAATCCTGACGTTAGCCAGCTTCATTTCAAGTCTGGGGGAGACATCAGCTATCCAGTGTTTCCCTCAGGTAATTTCAGACCATTCTGATGTACGGTTCTAAAATTAAGGGCTTAAAAGTAGAGATATACTAAACGGATTTTAAAGCTGTTAAAGGCATGTTTAACTCTCCTTTATGCCACTCTAAAATGGATTCCTACTGTTATTCCAGGTTCATTCCAACTATGGGTTAGACACTACACATCCATTGGGTCACTCAGGTAATTTAGGGCCATTCTGATGTAGGATTTTAAAAATAGAGCCTAGAATGTCTATTAAATGGTTTGATTTAAATATTTTTCAGGCTGTTAAAGGCATATTCTTCTCTTTTTCAGGTTACTCTAAAAAGGAATCCTGACGTTATGCCAGCTTAATTTCAAGTCTGGGGGACACATCGACTATACATTGTGTGTCTCAGGTAATTTCAGAGCATTCTGATGTACGGTTCTAAAATGAAGGGCTTAAAAGTAGAGCTATATTGACATGTTTATTGGCTGTTAAAGGCATATTTAACTCTCTTTAGGCCATTTTAAAATGGATTCCTACTGTTATTCCAGGTTCATTCCAACTATGGGTTAGACACTACACATCCATTGGGTCACTCAGGTAATTTAGAGCCATTCTGATGTAGGATTTTAAAAAATAGAGCCTAGAATGTCTAATAAATGGTTTGATTTAAATCTTTTTCAGGCTGTTAAAGGCATATTCATCTCTTTTTCAGGCTATTTTAAAAAGGAATCCTGACGTTATGCCTGCTTCATTTCAAGTCTCGGGGAAACATCAGCTATCCAGTGTTTCCCTCAGGTAATTTCAGACCATTCTGATGTACAGTTCTAAATTAAGGGCTTAAAAGTGGAGCTATACTAAACGGATTTTTAAGCTGTTAAAGGCATGTTTAACTCTACTTTATGCCACTCTAAAATGGATTCCAACTGTTATTCCAGGTTCATTCCAACTATGGCTTAAACACTACACATCCATTGGGTCACTCAGGTAATTTAGGGCCATTCTAATGTAGGATTTTAAAAATAGAGCCTAGAATGTCTAATAAATGGTTTGATTTAAATCTTTTTCAGGCTGTTAAAGGCATATTCATCTCTTTTTCAGGCTATTTTAAAAAGGAATCCTGACGTTATGCCTGCTTCATTTCAAGTCTCGGGGAAACATCAGCTATCCAGTGTTTCCCTCAGGTAATTTCAGAGCATTCTGATGTACGGTTCTAAAATTAAGGGCTTAAAAGTAGAGCTATGCTAAACGGATTTTTAAGCTGTTAAAGGCATGTTTAACTCTCTTTTATGCCATTCTAAAATGGATTCCTACTGTTATTCCAGGTTCATTCCAACTATGGGTTAGACACTACACATCCATTGGGTCACTCAGGTAATTTAGGGCCATTCTAATGTAGGATTTTAAAAATAGAGCCTAGAATGTCTAATAAATGGTTTGATTTAAATCTTTTTAAGGCTGTTAAAGGCATATTCATCTCTTTTTCAGGCTATTTTAAAAAGGAATCCTGACGTTATGCCTGCTTCATTTCAAGTCTCGGGGAAACATCGACTATACATTGTGTGTCTCAGGTAATTTCAGAGCATTCTGATGTACGGTTCTAAAATGAAGGGCTTAAAAGTAGAGCTATATTGACATGTTTATTTGCTTTTAAAGATATATTTAACTCTCTTTATGTCACTCTAAAATGGATTCCTACTGTTATTCCAGGTTCATTTCAACTATGGGTTAGACACTACACATCCATTGGGTCACTCAGGTAAATTAGGGCCATTCTGATGTAGGATTTTAAAAAATAGAGCCTAGAATGTCTAATAAATGGTTTGATTTAAATCTTTTTCAGGCTGTTAAAGGCATATTCATCTCTTTTTCAGGCTATTTTAAAAAGGAATCCTGACGTTATGCCTGCTTCATTTCAAGTCTCGGGGAAACATCAGCTATCCAGTGTTTCCCTCAGGTAATTTCAGAGCATTCTGATGGACGGTTCTAAAATTAAGGGCTTAAAAGTAGAGCTATTCTAAACGGATTTTTAAGCTGTTATTGGCAGATTTAATTCTGCTTTATGCCACTCTAAAATGGATTCCTACTTTTATTCCAGGTTCATTCCAACTATGGGTTAGACACTACACATCCATTGTATCACTCAGGTAATTTAGGGCCATTCTGATGTAGTATTTTAAAAATAGAGCCTAGAATGTCTAATAAATGGTTTGATTTAAATCTTTTTCAGGCTGTTAAAGGCATATTCTTCTCTTTTTCAGGCTATTCTAAAAAGGAAACATGACGTTATGCCAGCTTCATTTCAAGTCTCGGGGAGACAACAGCTATCCAGTGTTTCCCTCAGGTAATTTCAGAGCATTCTGATGGACGGTTCTAAAATTAAGGGCTTAAAAGTAGAGCTATATTGACATGTTTATTGGCTGTTAAAGGCATATTTAACTCTCCTTTATGCCATTCTAAAATGGATTCCTACTGTTATTCCAGGTTCATTCCAATTATGGGTTAGACACTACACATCCATTGGGTCACTCAGTTAATTTAGCGCAATTCTGATGTAGGATTTTAAAAATAGAGCGTAGAATGTCTAATAAATGGTTTGATTTAAATCTTTTTCAGGCTGTTAAAGGCATATTCTTTTCTTTTTCAGGCTACTCTAAAAAGGAATCCTGACATTATGCCAGCTTCATTTCAAGTCTCGGGGAGACAGCAGCTATCCAGTGTTTCCCTCAGGTAATTTCAGAGCATTCTGATGGACGGTTCTAAAATTAAGGGCTTAAAAGTAGAGCTATATTGACATGTTTATTGGCTGTTAAAGGCATATTTAACTCTCCTTTATGCCACTCTAAAATGGATTCCTACTGTTATTCCAGGTTCATTCCAACTATGGGTTAGACACTACACATCCATTGGGTCACTCAGGTAATTTAGGGCCATTCTGATGTAGGATTTTAAAAACAGAGCCTAGAATGTCTAATAAATGGTTTGATTTAAATCTTTTTCAGGCTGTTAAAGGCATATTCTTCACTTTTTCAGGCTACTCTAAAAAGGAATCCTGACGTTAGGCCAGCTTCATTTCAAGTCTGTGGGACACATCAACTATCCATTGTGTGTCTCAGGTAATTTCAGAGCATTCTGATATACAGTTCTAAAATTAGGGCTTAAAAGTAGAGCTATTCTAAACGGATTTTTAAGCTGTTATTGGCAGATTTAACTCTGCTTTATGTCACTCTAAAATGGATTCTTACTGTTATTCCAAGTTCATTCCAACTATGGGTTAGACACTACACATCCATTGGGTCACTCAGTTAATTTAGCGCCATTCTGATGTAGGATTTTAAAAATAGAGCCTAGAATGTCTAATAAATGGTTTGATTTAAATCTTTTTCAGGCTGTTAAAGGCATATTCTTTTCTTTTTCAGGCTACTCTAAAAAGAAATCCTGACGTTATGCCAGCTACATTTCAAGTCTGGGGGAGACATCAGCTATCCAGTGTTTCCCTCAGGTAATTTCAGACCATTCTGATGTACGGTTCTAAAATTAAGGGCTTAAAAGTAGAGCTATACTAAACAGATTTTTAAGCTGTTAAAGGCATATTTATCTCTGCTTTATGCCACACTAAAATGGATTCCTACTGTTATTCCAGGTTCATTCCAACTATGGGTTAGACACTACACATCCATTGGGTCACTCAGGTAATTTAGGGCCATTCTGATGTAGGATTTTAAAAATAGAGCCTAGAATGTCTAATAAATGGTTTGATTTAAATCTTTTTCAGGCTGTTAAAGGCATATTCTTTTCTTTTTCAGGCTACTCTAAAAAGAAATCCTGACGTTATGCCAGCTACATTTCAAGTCTGGGGGAGACATCAGCTATCCAGTGTTTCCCTCAGGTAATTTCAGACCATTCTGATGTACGGTTCTAAAATTAAGGGCTTAAAAGTAGAACTATACTAAACAGATTTTTAAGCTGTTAAAGGCATATTTATCTCTGCTTTATGCCACACTAAAATGGATTCCTACTGTTATTCCAGGTTCAGTCCAACTATGGGTTAGACACTACACATCCATTGGGTCACTCAGGTAATTTAGGGCCATTCTGATGTAGGATTTTAAAAATAGAGCCTAGAATGTCTAATAAATGGTTTGATTTAAATCTTTTTCGGGCTGTTAAAGGCATTTGAACTAAATCTGCATTCAGTGAATACAAAATCAAAACGAGAAACTGTGTTGTTGTTGTTTCTCAATTTCCAGTAAAATTTAATGGGTTAATATGGAGTATTAATTGACCATATTTGAGGTTATTAAACCAGGGTTGTTCTCCTGGCCTCTCATTAATTGCTAAAGTTATAGCGAGAGTCATATCTTACCCTAGACAGATCTATTATACACTTAGATGTCTCTTTCACCATTCTTACCAAGCAAGTAGTACACAAGTGTAACATTGTGATAGCTGCATAAAGTGTTATTCATATTACGAGCCTTTGGTGAGAGGGTTACATATAAGTCCCAGTTACATGCACCGAGGCTTGTTTAACATGCTCCAGCTCCCTCACACTCACTCCCAAGGCTCAGTAGGTGGCTCTTAGTCAGGCTGATGACCTCCAGGGCTGTAGGCCTCTACTCTAAGCCCCAGATACATGCACTGAGGGTGGGTTAACATTCTCCAGCTCCCTCACACTCACTCCCAGGGCCCACTGAGTGGCTGTGAAGCTGGCCTTTGACCTCCAGGGCTACAGGCCTCCACTCTAAGTCCCAGGTACTTGCAATGAAGCTGGGTTAACATAACCCAGCACCCTCACAATCACTCCAAAGGCCCAGTAAGTCGCTTTAAATCTGGCTGTCAACCTCCAGGCTGGGTTAGCACCCTCCAGCACCCCATGCTCCTTCCCAAGTCCAACTAAGTGGCTTTGAGGCCAGGTAAACATGCTCTTGCACCCTCAAGCTCCCACCCAAGGCCAAGAAGGTGGTTGTGAGGCTGGGTTAACATGCTCCAGCACCCTCATGCTCCCTCCCAAGGCCCTGTAAGTGGCTCTAAGACTCCCTCCCAAGGCCTATTGAGTTACTGTGACGCTGGCCTTTGACATCCAAGGCTACAGCCCTCCACTCTAAGCCCCAAAACAATGCACTGAGGCTGGGTTAACATGCCCCAGCACCCTACAACTCCCTCCTAAGGCCCAGTAGGTGCCTCTATGTCTGGATTATGACTTCCAGGGCCACAGGCCTCCACTATAGGTCCAAGATACATGCACTGAGGCTGGTTTAACATGCTCCAGCACCATCACACTCACTCCCAAGGCCCAGTGAGTAGCTGTGAGGCTGGCCTTTGAACTCCAGGGCTACAGGCCTCCACTCTAAGCCCCACAAAAATGCACTGGGGCTGGGTTAACATCGCCCAGAACCCTCACACTCCCTCCCAAGGCCCATTGAGTTGCTGTGAGGCTGGCCTTTGACCTCCAAAGCTACAGCCCCCACTCTAAGCCCCAAAACGATAAACTGAGGCTGGGTTTACATGCCCCAGCACCCTAAAACTCCCTGCCAAGGCCCAGCAGGTGGCTCTAAGTCTGGCTTATGACTTCCAGGGCTAAGGGTCTCCACTCTAAGTCCCAGTTACGTGCACTGAGGATGGGTTTACATGCTCCAGCACCCTCACATTTACTGCCAAGGCCCAGTAAGTGGCTGTGAGAGTGGCCTTTGACCTCCAGGGCTACAGGCCTCCACTCTAAGCCCCAAAACTATTCACTGAAGCTGGGTTAACATAACCCAGCACCCTCACACTCACTCCCAAGGCCCAGTGAGTCGATTTAAATCTGGCTGTTCGACCTCCTGGCTGGTTTAACACCCTCCAGCACCCCCATGCTCCTTCCCAAGGCTAAGTAAGTGGCTTTGAGGCCAGGTAAACATGCTCCAGCACCCTCATGCTCCCTCCCAAGGCCCATTAAGTGGCTCTGAGTCTGGCTGGTGACATCCAGGACTACAGGCCTCCTCTCTAAGCCTGGTTAGATGTACTGAGACTTGGTTAACAGGCTCCAGCAGCCTCCTGCTCCCTCCCAAGGCGCAGTGAGTGGCTCTGTTGCTGGGCAACGGCCTGCAGGGGCTACACTATAAGTCCAAGTTACATGCCCTGACGATGGGTTAAAAAGCTCCAGCAGCCTCACACTCCCTCCCAAGGTCCATTGAGTTGCTGTGAGGCTGGCCTTTGAACTCCAAGGCTACAGCCCTCCACTCTAAGGCCCAAAAAGATGCACTGAGGCTGGGGTAACATACCCCAGAACCCTCACAGTAACTCCCAAGAACAAGTAATGGCTCTAAGTCTGGCTGATGACATCCAGGCTGGGTGGACACCGTCCAGCACCCTCATGCTACCTCCCAAGGCCCAGTAAGTGGCTGTCAGTCTGGTTGATGACCTCCAGAGTTACAGGCCTCCACTCTAAGTCCCAGTTACATGCACTGAGGCTGGGTTAACATGCCCCAGCACCCTCACACTCCCTCACAAGGCTCAGTGAGTGGCTGTGAGGCTGGCCTTTGACCTCCAAGGCTACAGGCCTTCACTCTAAGCCCCAAAATGATGCACTGAGGCTGGGTTAACATTCCCCAGCACCCCCACACTCCCTCCCAAGGCCCAGAACGTGGCTCTAGGTCTGGCTGATGACCTTAAGGCTGGGTTATCCCCCTCCAGCACCCCCAAGCTCCCTCCCAAGGCCCAGTAAGTTGCTTACAGTCAGGCTGATCACCTCCAGGGCTAAGGGCCTCCACTATAGGTCCCAGTTACATGAACTTGAGGCTTGGTTAAAATGCTCCAGCACCCTCACACTCACTTCGAAGACCCAGTAAGTGGCTTTCAGTCGGGCTGATGACCTCCAGTGGTACAGGCCTCCACTTTAAGTCCCAGGTACATGCACTGAGGCTGGGTTAACATGCCCCAGCACCCTCAAACTCCCTCCCTAGGCCCAGTAATTGGCTCTAAGTCTGGCTGATGAATTCCAGGGCTACAGGCCTCCACTCTAAGCCCCAAAATGATTCACTGAGGTTGGGTTAAC
The DNA here is from genome assembly GCF_008692095.1 of Etheostoma spectabile. Taxonomy (NCBI): domain Eukaryota; kingdom Metazoa; phylum Chordata; class Actinopteri; order Perciformes; family Percidae; genus Etheostoma; species Etheostoma spectabile. Next base: position 21,472 of record NW_022602767.1, on the reverse strand, counting down.
ATGGCCCAGCACCCTCACACTCCCTTCGAAGGCCCAATGTGTGGCTGTGAGGCTGGTTGTTGACCTCCAGGGCTACAGGCCTCCACTCTAAAGCCCAAAACGATGCAATGAGGCTGGGTTAACATGGCCCAGCACCCTCACACTCCCTCTTAAGGCCCTGTAAGAGGCTGTAAGGCTATTCTTTGGCATCCCAAGGCCCAGTATGTTACTCTAAGTCTGATTGATGACCGCCAGGCTGGGTTAACATCCTACAGCATGCCCATGCTCCCTGCCAAGGCCCAGTAAGTGGCTTTCAGTCTGACCTTTGTCCTCAACTCTAAGCCCCAAAACGATGCACTGTGGCTGAGTTAACATCCCCTAGAACCCTCACACTCTTTCTCAAGGCCCATTGAGTTGCTGTGAGGCTGGCCTTTGCCCTCCAAGACTACAGGCCTTAACTCCAAGCCCCAAAACGATGCAATGAGAATGGGTTAACATGCCCAAGCACCCTACAACTCCGTCCCAAGGCCCAGTAAGTTGCTCTAAGTCTGGCTGATGACCTCGAGGCTAGGTTAAAACCATCCAGCAACCCTATGCTCCCTCCCAAAGTCCAGTAAGTGGATTTCAGTCAGGCTGATGACCTCCATGGCTACAGGCCTCCACTATAAGTCCCAGTTACATGCACTGAGGCTTGGTTAACATGCTCCAGCACCCTCACACTCCCTCCCAAGGCCCAGAAAGGGGCTCTCAGTCTGGCCTTTGACCTCCAAGGCTACAGGTTTCAACTCTAAGCCCCAAAATTATTAACTGAGGCTGGGTAAAAATGGCCAGCACCCTTACACTCCCTCCCTAGGCCCAGTAATTGGCTCTAAGTCTGGCTGATGACCTCCAGGCTGGTTTAACATACTCCAGCACCCCCATGCTCCCTCCAAGGCCCAGTAAGTGGCTTTCAGTCTGGCCTTTGACCTCCAAGGATACAGGCTTCAACTCTAAGCCCCAAAATTATGAACTGAGGCTGAGTAAAAATGGCCAGCGGTTGTGGCTCAGTGGTAGAGCGGTTGCCTGCCAATCGGAAGGTTGGTGGAGGTTGGTGGTTTGATCCCCGCCTCTGCAGTCATTGTCGAAGTGTCCTTGGGCAAGACACTGAACCCCGAGTTCCCCCCGGTGCTGCGCATCGGAGTGTGAATGTGTGTGAATGTTTATCTGATGAGCAGGTGGCACCTTGTACGGTACAGTGTATGAATGTGTGTGAATGGTGAATGTATCCTGTAGATGTAAAAGCGCTTTGAGCAGTTGTTAAGACTGGAAAAGCGCTATATAAATACAGCACATTTACATTTACATTTACACTCCCTCAACTAGGCCCAGTAATTGGCTCTAAGTCTGGCTGATGACGTCCAGGCTAGGTTAACACCCTCCAGCACCCCCATACTACCTCACAAGGCCCAATAAGTGTCTGTCAGTATGGCCTTTGACCTTCAGGGATACATGCCTCCACTCAAAATCCCAGTTACATGCACTGAGGCTGGATTAGCATGCTCCAGCACCCTCACACTCAGTCCCAAGGCCCAGTGAGTGCCTGTGAGGCTGTCATTTGGCGTCCAGTGCTACAGGCCTCCAATCTAAGCCCAAAACGATGCACTGAGGCTGGGTTAACATGACCCAGCACCCTCACACTCCCTCCCATGGCCCAGTGATTGGCGGTGACGCTGGCCGTTGACCTACAGGGCTACAGGCCTCAAATTTAAGTTCCAGTTACACGCACTGAGAGTGGGTTACCATGCCCCAGCACGGTCACACTCCTTCCCGATGCCCAGTAAGTGGCTCTAAGTCTGGCTGTTCACGTCCAGGCTGGGTTAACACCCTCCAGCACCCCCACACTCACTCCCAAGGCCCAATAAGTGGCTTTCAGTTTGACCTTTGTCCTCCAGGGATACAGGCCTCCACTCTAAGTCCAAGTTGTATGCACTGAGGCTGGGTTACCACCCTCAAGTACCCTCATGATCCCTCCCAAGGCCCAGAAAGTGGATATAGGTCTGGCTGAAGACATCCAGGGCTTAAAGGCCTCCACTTTATGTCTCAGATACATGCATTGAGTCTGGGTGAACATGATCCAGCACAATCACACTCACTCCCAAGGCAATGTTAGTGGCCGTGAGTCTGGCCATTGACCTCCAAGGCTACAGGCCTCCACTCTGAGCCCAAAACTATGCACTGAAGCTGGGTTAAGACAACCCAGCAACTTCATACTCAATCCCAAGGCCCAGTAAGTCTCTCTAAGACTGGCTGATGACCTCCAGGCTGGGTAAACATCTTCCAGCGCCTCCATCCTTCCTCCCAAGGCCCAGTAAGTGGCTCTCACGCTGGCCTTTGACCTACAGGGATACAGGCCTACACTCAAAGTCCCAGTTATATGCACTGTGGCTGGGTCAACATGCTCCAGCACCCTCATGCTCCTTTCCAAGGCCCAGTAAGTGGTTGCAAGGCTGGGTTAACATGCTCCAGCACCCTCACGCTCCGTCCCAAGGCCCAGTAATATGCTCTAAGTCTGGCTAATGACCTCCAGGACTACAGGCATCCACTCTAAGCCTGGTTAGATGCACTGAGACTGGGTTAGAGGGCTCCAGCAGACTCCTGCTCCGACCCAAGGCCCAGTAAGTGGCTCAATGGCTGGGCAACGGCCTGCAGGGCTACAGGCCTTCACTATAAGTCCAAGTTTCATGAACTGAGGCAGGGTTAACAGGCTCCAGCAGCCTCACAATCCCTTCCAAGGCCCAGTAATAGGCTCTTAGTCTGGCTGATGACCTCCAGGCCTACAGGCCTCCTCTCTATGCCTGGTTAGATGCACTGAGACTGGGTTAGAGGGCTCCAGCAGACTCCTGCTCCGACCCAAGGCCCAGTAAGTGGCTCAATGGCTGGGCAACGGCCTGCAGGGCTACAGGCCTTCAATATAAGTCCAAGTTTCATGCACTGAGGTAGGGTTAACAGGCTCCAGCAGCCTCACAATCCCTTCCAAGGCCCAGTAATAGGCTCTTAGTCTGGCTGATGACCTCAAGGCTGGGTTAACACCCTCCAGCAGCCCCATGCTCCCTCTCAAGGCCCAGTAGGTGGCTCTAAGTCTGGCTGATGACCTCCAGGGCTGTAGGCCTTCACTCTAAGTCCCAGTTACATGCACTGAGGGTGGGTTAACATGCTCCAGCTCCCTCAAATTCACTCCCAAGGCCCATTGAGTGGCTGTGAGGTTGGCCTTGGACCTCCAGGGCTACAGCCCTCCACTCTAAGCCCCAAAACTATGCACTGAGGCTGGGTTAACATGCCTCAGCACCCTCACACTCATTCCCAAGTCCCTTAAGTCGTGCTCAGTCTGGCCTTTGACCTCCAGGGATACAGGCCTCCACTCAAAGTCCCAGTTATATGCATTGAGGCTGGGTTAACACAATCCAGCATCCTCATGCTCCCTCTTGAGGCCCAGAAAGTTGATGTAGGTCTGGCTGAAGACCTCCAGGGCTAAATGCATCCACTCTAAGTCTCAGATACATGTACTGAGGCTGGGTTAACATGCTCCAGCACCATCACAATCACTCCCAAGGCCCAGTGAGTGGCTGTGAGGCTGGCCTTTGAACTCCAGGGCAACAGGCCTCCACTCTAAGCCCCAAAACAATGCACTGAGGCTAGGTTAACATCGCACAGAACCCTCACACTCCTTCCCAAGGCCCCTTGAGTTAATGTGAGGCTGGCCTTTGATCTCCAAGGCTACAGCCCTCCACTCTAAGCCCCAAAACGATGCACCGAGGCTAGGTTATCGTGCCCAGCCCTCTACAACTCTCTCCCAAGGCCCAGTAGATGGCTCTAAGTCTGGCTTATGACTTCCAGGGCTACAGGCCTCCACTCTAAGCCCCAAAACTATTCACTGAAGCTATAATATAAAACTATAACCCAGCACCCTCACACTCACTCCCAAGGCCCAGTGAGTCGCTTTAAATCTGGCTGTTCGACCTCCAGGTTGGGTTAACACCCTCCAGCACCCCCATACTCCTTCCCAAGGACAAGTAAGTGGCTTTGATGCCAGGTAAACATGCTCCAGCACCCTCAAGCTCCCACCCAAGGCCCAGTAAGTGGCTCTGTTGTTGGGCAACGGCCTGCAGAGCTACAGGCTTCCACTACAAGTCCAAGTTACATGCCCTGAGGATGGGTTAAAAGGCTCCATCAGCATTACACCCCTTCCAAGGCCCATTGAGTTGCTTTGAGGCTGGCCTTTGACCTCCAAGGCTACAGCCCTCCACTCTAAGCCCCAAAACGATGCACTGAGGCTGGGGTAACATACCCCAGAACCCTCACAGTAACTCCAAAGAACAAGTAAGTTGCTCTAAGTCTGGCTGATGACCTCCAGGCTGGGTGGACACCCTCTAGCACCCTCATGCTCCCTCCCAAGGCCCATCAAGTGGCTGTCAGTCTGGTTGATGACCTCCAGAGCTACAGGCCTCAACTCTAAGTCCCAGTTACATGCACTGAGGCTGGGTTAACATGCCCCAGCACCCTCACACTCCCTCCAAGGCTCAGTAAGTGGCTCTAAGTCTGGCTGATGTCGTCAAGGCTGGGTTAAAACCTTCCAGCATCCTCTTGCTCACTCCTAAGGCCCAGTAAGTTTCAGTCAGGCCAGGCAAACATGCTCCAGCATCCTCAACCTCCCTCCCAACGTCCAGTGAGTGGCTGTGAGAACGGGTTAACATGCTCCAGCACCTTCATGCTCCTTCCCAAGGCCCAGTAAATGGCTCTAAGTATGGCTTAGACCTCCAGGGCTACAGCTCCACTATAAGTACCAGTTAGATGCTCTGAGGCTGCGATAACATACTCCAGCACCCTCACCCTCACTCCCTAGGCCCAGTAAGTGGTTCTAAGCCTGGCTGATCACCTCCAGGGCTACAGGCCTCAACTCTAAGTCCCAGTTACATGCACGGAGACTGGGTTAACATGCTCCAGCACCCTCACACTTACTACCAAGGCCCAGTGAGTGGCTGTGAGATTGGCCATTAACCTCCAGGGCTACAGGCCTCCACTCTAAGCCCGAAAACGATGCACTGATGCTGGTTTAACATGCCCCAGCACCATCAAACTCCCTCCCTAAGCCCAGTAATTGGCTCTAAGTCTGGCTGATGACATCTAGGCTGGGTTAACACCCTCCACACCCCCATACTCCCTCCCAAGGCCCAATTAGTGTCTGTCGGTCTGCCTTTGACCTCCAGGGCTACTGGCCTCCACTCTAAGCCCCAAAACGATGCCCTGAGGCTGTGTTAAGTTGCCTCAGCACCCTCACACTCACTCCTAAGGCCCAGTACTTGGCTCTAAGTCTGGCTGATGACCTCCGGGCTTGGGTAACATCCTTCAGCACCCCCATGCTCCCTCCCAAGGCCCAGTAAGTGGCTTTCAGTCCGGCCTTTGACCTCCAGGGATGCAGGCCTCCACTCTAAGTCCCAGTTTCATGCAGTGAGGCTAGGTTAACATGCCCCAGCACCCTCAAACTCCCTCCCTAGGCCCGGAAATTTGCTCTAAGTCTGGCTAATAAATTCCAGGGCTACAGGCCTCCACTCTAAGTCCCAGTAACATGCACTGAGGCTGGGTTAAGATGCTCCAGCACCCTCACACTTACTCCCAAGGCCCAGTGATTAGCTGTGAGGCTGGCCTTTTAATTCCAGGGCTACAGGCCTCCACTCTAAGCCCCAAAACGATGCACCGAGGCTGGGTTAACATGCACAGCCCTCTACAACTCACTCCTAAGGCCCAGTAGATGGCTCTAAGTCTGGCTGATGAAGTCCCAAGCTTTAGGCCTCTACTCTGAGCCCCAGATACATGCACTGAGGGTGGGTTAACATTCTCCAGCTCCCTCACACTCACTCCCAAGGCCCGTTGAGTGGCTGTGAAGCTGGCCTTTGACCTCCAGGGCTACAGGCCTCCACTCTAAGCCCCAAAACAATGCACCGAGGCTGTGTTAACACAACTCAGCACCCTCAAACTCCCTCCCTTAGCCCAGTAAACTGCTCTAAGTTTGGCTGATGACCTCCAGGCTTGGTTAACATCCTCCAGCACCCACATGCTCCCTCCCACGGCCCAGTATTTGGCTCTAAGTCTGGCTGATGACCTCCAGGGCTACAGGCCTCAAATTTAAGTCCCAGTTACATGCACTGAGGCTGGGTTAAAATGCTCCAGCACACTCAAACTCGCTTCCAAGGCCCAATGTGTGGCTGTGAGGCTAGTTGTTGAACTCCAGGGCAACAGGCCTCCACTCTAAGTCCCAGGTACTTGCACTGAGGCTGGTTTACATGCTCCAACATCCTCACACTTACTATCAAGGCCCAGTAAGTGGCTGTGAGAGTGGCCTTTGACCTCCAGGGCTACAGGCCTCCACTCTAAATTCCAGGTACTTGCAATGAAGCTGGGTTAACATAACCCAGCACCCTCACAATCACTCCCAAGGCCCAGTAAGCCGCTTTAAATCTGGCTGTCAACCTCCAGGCTGGGTTAACAACCTCCAGCACCCCCATGCTCCTTCCCAAGGCCAAGTAAGTGGCTTTGAGGCCAGGTAAACATGCTTTAGCACCCTCAAGCTCCCTCCCAAGGCCCAGAAAGTGGTTGTGAGGCCGGGTTAACATGCTCCAGCACCCTCATGCTCCCTCCCAAGGCCCCAGTGGCTGTGAGTCTGGTTGATGACATCCAGGCCTACAGGCCTCCTCTCTAAGCCTGGTTAGATGTACTGAGACTGGGTTAACAGGCTCCAGCAGCCTCCTGCTCCCTCCCGAGGCGCAGTGAGTGGCTCTGTTGCTGGGCAACGGCCTGCAGGGCTACAGGCCTCCACTATAAGTCCAAGTTACATGCACTGAGGCATGTTTAACAGGCTCCAGCAGCCTCACACTCCCTCCCAAGGCCCAGTAAGTGGCTCTTAGTCTGGCTGATGACCTTAAGGCTGGGTTAACAACCTCCAGCACCCCCATGCTCCCTCCCAAGGCCCAGTAGGTGGCTCTAAGTCTGGCTGATGACCTCCAGGGCTGTAGGCCTTCACTCTAAGCCCCAGTTACATGCACTGAGGGTGGGTTAACATAATCCAGCTCACTCACATTCACTCCCAAGGCCCATTGAGTGGCTGTGAGGCTGGCCTTTGACCTCCAAGGCTACAGGCCTTCACTCTAAGCCCCAAAACGATGCAATGAGGCTGGGTTAACATGCCTCAGCACCCTCACACTCACTCCCAAGTCCCAGTAAGTCGCGCTCAGTCTGGCTGATGACCTCCAGGCTGGGTTAACACCCTCCAGCACCCCCATGCTCCCTTCCAAGGCCCAGTAAGTGGCAGTGAGAACGGGTTAACATGCTCCAGCATCTTCATGCTCCTTCCCAAGGCCCAGTAAGTGGCTCTAAGTCTGGCCTTTGACCTCCAGGGCTACAAGCCTCCACTATAAGTCCCAGTTAGATGCACTGAGGCTGGGGTAACATACCCCAGATCCCTCACACTCACTCCCAAGGCCCAGTAAGTTTCTGTCAGGCCGGATAAACATGCTCCAGCATCCTCAAGCTCCCTCCCAACGCCCAGTAAGTGGCAGTGAGAACGGGTTACCATGCTCCAGCATCTTCATGCTCCTTCCCAAGGCCCAGTAAGTGGCTCTAAGTCTTGCCTTTGACCTTCAGGAATACAAGCCTCCACCATAAGTCCCAGTTAGATGCACTGAGGCTGCGTTAACATACCCCAGCACCCTCACTCCCAAGGCCCAGTAAGTGGCTATAAGCCTGGCTGATCACCTCCAGGGCAACAGTCCTCCACTCTGAGTCCAAGTTAAATGCACTGAGGCTGGGTTAACATGCTCCAGCACCCTCACACTTACTCCAAAGGCCCAGTGAGTGGCTGTGAGAGTTGCCTTTGAACTCCAAGGCAACAGGCCTTCACTCTAAGCCCCAAAAAGATGCCTTGAGGCTGGGTTGATGGCCCAGCACCCTCACAATCCCGTCCAAGGCCCAGCGAGTTCCTCTGAAGCTGGCCTTTGACCTCCAGGGCTACAGCCCTCCAATCTAAGCCCCAAAATGATGCACTGAGGCTGGGGTAACATACCCCAGATCCCTCACACTCCCTCCCAAGGCTCAGTGATTGGCTGTGAGGCTGGCCTTTGACCTCCAAGGCTACAGGCCTCCACTCTAAGCCCCAAAACGATGCACTGAGGCTGGGGTAACATACCCCAGAACCCCCACACTCCCTCCCAAGGCTCAGTAAGTGGCTCTAAGTCTGGCTGATGACCTCCAGGCTGGGTTGACACCCTCCGCCACCCCAATGCTCCCTCCCATGGCCCAGTAAGTGGCTGTCAGTCTGGTTGATGACCTCCAGGGCTACAGGCCTCCACTCTAAGTCCCAGTTACATGCACTGAGGCTGGGTTAACATGCCCCAGCACCCTCACAATCCCTCCCAAGGTTCAGTGAGTGGCTCTAAGTCTGGCTGATAACGTCCAGGCTGGGTTAACACCCTCCAGCCCCCCCCATACTCCCTCCCAATAAGTGGCTTTCAGTATGACCTTTGTCCTCCAGGGATACAGGCCTCCACTCTAAGTCCAAGTTGTATGCACTGAGGCTGGGTTAACACCCTCCAGTACCCTCATTCTCCCTCCCAAGGCCCAGAAAGTGGCTCTAGGCCTGGCTGATGACCTTAAGGCTGGGTTAACACCCTCCAGCACCCCCAAGCTTCCTCCCAAGGTCCAGTAAGTTGCTTACGGTCAGGCTGGTCACCTACAGGGCTACTGGCCTCCACTATAGGTCCCAGTTACATACACTTGAGGCTTGGTTAACATGCTCCAGCACCCTCACACTCACTCCCATGGCCCAGTAAGTGGCTTTCAGTCTGGCTGATGACCTCCAGGGCTACAGGCCTCCACTTTAAGTCCCAGGTACATGCACTGGTGCTGTGTTAACATGCTCCAGCACCCTCACACTCACTCCCAAGGCCCAGTAAGTGGCTTTCAGTCCGGCTGATGACCTCCAGTTGTTACGTTTCAGTAAGACAGAACCACAGAGAGAACAGATGTACAAAGACAGGGTACAGTACAGGTAGTTTAATGGGAGCGGAGGAGTACAAACACAGACGCAGACAGAGGGTAGGTGGTTGAGAGGATGGTAGGCAACACCGACGGGCAACGGACGGATCTGCGAGGAAAACACAAGGTAAGTAAGAGAACACTGGTAGTAGTAAACACGAGTGAATACGACTGGGGGCCTAGTTACCACAATAATGCATGTAACGATCTGGCGCTGAGGAGACGGTCAGCCCGGGTTTATGAATGGCGGTTGGATAAAGAGTAATGAGGAACAGCTGAGTGGAAGACGGAATGCTGATGGAAGCCACGCCTCTGAATCTCCCGGAAACGCCCTCACGGCAAACAGACAACACATAGGGAAGAAAAGGGGAGACACACAACAGGTTGGGGAATGCAGCAGACCACAACAGTACCGCCCCCAGGCGCCCCAACAGGATGATCCCTATGGAAGTCCCTCACCAGCTGAGGATCCAAGATGAACCTCCGGGGAACCCAAGACCGTTCCTCGGGCCCGTACCCCTCCCAGTCCACCAAATATTGCAGGCCCCTCCCACGCCTCCGGGCGTCCAGGAGCCGGAGGACCGTGTAGGCCGGCGGGTCGTCGATGACACAAACAGGCGGGGGCGGTTCCTCCGGAGGACAGAGGGGATTGGAGGACACCAGCTTCAGTTGAGAGACGTGAAATGTGGGATGGACCCGCATGGCGGCAGGCAGCTTGAGCCGGACAGCCGCGGGGTTCACGATGGCCTCGATTTCAAACGGACCCAGGTACCGAGGGGAGAGCTTCCTAGACTCAGTGCGAAGAGGGATGTTTCTGGATGAGAGCCATACCCGTTGGCCCGGTTGGAAAGGCGGAGCAGGGGACCTGCGCCTGTCCGCCACCGTCTTGTTGCAGTCGGACGTCCGAAGCGAGGAGTCCCGGGCCTCGGACCACACCAGGTGACAGCGGCGGAGGTTGTCCTGCACGGACGGCACAGATAGTTCCCTCTCCTGGGCCGGAAACAACGGGGGTTGGTAACACAGGGCCACCTCGAAGGGCGAGAAACTGGTGGCGGAGGTGACCAGACAATTGTGGGCGTATTCAATCCAGTGTAGATGGTCGACCCAGGTGGTGGGGTTCTGTGCTGCCACACAGCGGAGGGATGTTTCCAGGTCTTGATTCGCCCTCTCCGTCTGACCGTTCGTCTGGGGATGGAAACCTGAGGACAGACTAACAGACGCCCCCAGAGCGGAACAAAAGTCCTTCCACACACCAGAAATGAACTGTGGGCCTGTATCGGAAACGATGTCCACAGGTATTCCATGGGGACGGAATACATGTTGGACTAAGAGGTCAGCCGTCTCACTGGCCGTGGGTAATTTAGGTAATGCTATATAGTGGACAGATTTAGAGAATCTGTCCACCACGGTGAGTATAGTGTCATTACCTTTAGACTTGGGCAGGCCGGTGACGAAGTCCAGAGCCACGTGAGACCAAGGGCGACTGGGAACCGGAAGTGGCAGAAACAGGCCAGCCGGCGGACGAGGAGAGGCCTTACCCCGCGCACAGATGGAGCAGGCAGCAACGTAGGCCCGAACGTCAGCGTTCATGGACGGCCACCAGAAGTGGCGCTTCAACAGCGTGGACGTACGATGCACCCCAGGATGACAGGAGAAACGTGATGTGTGAATCCACTGCAACACCTGGGACCGTACCAACTCAGGAACGTAGATCCGGTTAGCAGGGCCCCCTCCGGGGTCGGGGTCCTGAGGTTGGGCAGCCTTCACCAACGCCTTGATCTCCCACCGAACAGCAGCCACCACACAGGCAGGCGGCAACACCGTCTCGGACTTGGCGCCGTCCTCAGGGCTGTCGAATAGCCGGGACAGGGCGTCCGGCTTCACGTTCCGTGAACCCGGACGGTACGTCAAGGTGAAATCGAACCTGCTAAAGAACAGGGCCCACCTGGCTTGACGTGATGAGAGCCTCCTGATGGACTGGATGTAAAGCCAGGTTTTTGTGGTCAGTCCAAACCACAAACGGTTGCTCCGCACCCTCCAAATGGTGACGCCACACCTCTAGAGCCACCTTGACCGCCAACAGCTCCCGGTTGCCCACGTCGTAGTTCCGTTCTGCAGGGGATAATTTCTTAGACAGGAAAGCACAAGGGTGGAGCAGTTGGTTGGAGGGGGAACGTTGGGACAGGACGGCACCCACTCCAGAGGCCGAAGCGTCCACCTCCACCACGAACTGGAGTGACAGATCAGGGTGTTTAAGCACCGGCGGGGAGCAGAACAGATGTTTAAGCCTCACCAAGGCTTGCTCAGCAACAGGGGACCAGAGAAACGAAACTTTGGGAGACGTGAGTCTGGTCAATGGAGCCGCTACCTGACTAAAATTCCTGATGAACCGGCGATAAAAATTGGCAAAGCCCAGAAAACGCTGCGTAAGGTCCATGGGGAGGTAGGGACAGGGCATGAAATAAATGATCAGGTTTGGCAGGGGTGTGTGATACACCCTTAAGGGATACTATAATAATCAGCGTAGGGTTTAGTACGAATTTCAGATGTTATTAGTCAAGACAATAGTAATGTAGCAGGGAAACAAAAAGAGCGGAACCAAAGTGCTGGATTCAATACACTAGGGATGAGCCGAATACTCGGCTGAAACGAGTATCCGGTACGGATAAAGCCCTTTTGCCGAGTACAAGTATTATACGAGTAATGCGAGTCAATGTCTGTACTCGGATTGAATAAGACTCCACTGACTGTGTCTCCGTTCTGTGATAGGCTAGTCACAGTGCTAGTCACAGCGCCTCTCCCTTACACTATTCTATGATAGGCCAGTCCCAGCGCCCCTCCCCTACACTATTCTGTGATTGGCTAGTCCCAGCGCCCCTCCCCTACACTATTCTGTGATTGGCTAGTCCCAGCGCCCCTCCCTACACAGACAGACTCCCGTTGCTGTGTGCCTCTCACTCGCACACGGGACACGGAGAAGTGAACAGCTCTTCCCTTCTGGTCCGCGGGGCTTTTTCTGTTAACATTTAGGGTTTCTTCAAGCTTCAGGTTTGTTTTATACTTCAGTTTGAACTAGTACCTAGTAACCAGGAGACTTCTGGTAACCGTGGGGTTGGTTCAGACACAGTGCTCGGTAGAATGCTACTCGTGTTGCATCTCTGCCGTCGGAGTTATTATTTTTTTTTTCTTTAAACCGCCTGCTGGCTCTAACCAGTTTTTTTTAATGTCTGAAACTTTCTTGCTGTGTTTTATAAAAAAATAAAAGGCAGTTGCGGTATAAATGAATAATATTACAAATTAAGATACACACACACACAAACACATTCCAACCCCCCGCCCCTCTCTCTCTCTCTCTCTCTCTCTCTCTCTCTCTATATATATATATATATATACACACTACCGGTCAAAAGTTTGGGTTCACTTAAAAATTTCCATACCACTCCATTATAGACAGAATACCAGCTGATCTGAGTGGGGGGGCTGATCTTTAATGCAATATCTACATTACCCATTATCACCAACCATTCATTCAATTATCCAAAGGCACATTATGTTTACTAATCTGATTTCATTTTAAAAAACTAACTAGAAAAACACTGGCAAACCTATTTGAAATTATGTCAGCACATAATGTAATCTGGAAACTGCCCTGGTAAAAAAACAAGGCAACTGATCTCAGCTGGTATTCTGTCTATAATGGAGTGCAATGGAAATTTCTAAGTGACCCCAAACTTTTGACCGGTAGTGTATATATATATCTTACTCACTCACAGGCACAGACACTCACACATACCTGGTGGGAAAATAAAAAAGAACCAATAAAAAAAAAATTGATCACACCGATAATAGAAAAATTAAAAGTTAAAAAAATAAAGTTATATTATTGAGTATGAAAAGTCTTGTTCATTACATTTTACTTAATAATTGCAACCACATTGCTGTATTTATTGTTGCAAAACTTGTTATATACTGTAGGCCTATATAGTTTGTTACCATGACAACACCATTGATCTGAAGCTTGATGCTGTCATGTAAATAGTTTTCTAATCAGCAATAAATATAACAAGTTCTGATCAACCCATATCAATTGCATGCTTAAATAACATACCGGTTAAAGCCCCGCACATTTCAAGAGAACCTGACACACTTCCGGGTTAAATCTGACCACTTCCGGTTTAGGCCCCGCCCACTCCGAGTACGGATCCGGATACAGATAATTCATGTGGTAAACAGATACAGATACAGATAATGCTGTACTCGCTCATCCCTAATTTTTAGCACCTATACCATTGCACATTCAGATTTGTTGTTTGCAGTGTGTGAAGTTATTTTTAGTGCCTATATGATGCAATTTTGTATTTTTTGTTTGTAATAAAAAAATATATTTAAACTTACAAACTTTTGGCTCTGTCTTCACTTCTTTGACGGTGTAACCTCCCCTTTTGGCCTTTGGGAACAGATGTCTGTACATTTGTTTCCCCTTGGCTGTCTTCCGTTGTGGCTGCAAGATACAATCTAAAACAAAAAACATAAATTTTGTAACATAACTTTATTACCTTTTACACGCACCAAGCAAAATACTCCAGTTAACTCACAGCAAAAGCAGTAGCTATACCTCTAAGCTGTGACAAAGCTGTTACCAGTGTTTGTACAAGTGTCTTACAGTGGGAGCACCTTAAAACTGAAATAATTAGGGCCCGAGCGCCGACAGGCGGCGAAGGCCCTATTGGAACTGAAGGAATTATTATTAGGGGTCCAAGCCCGAGGATGCGTGCACCGCGGTATCGCAAGGCGATACGCGGTTCACACAGCAGGGCTGTGGAACCCTATTGTTTTCGCTAGGTTTCCTTCTTCTTCCTTCTTCCTTCTTATTATTCTTCTCCGCATAAAAGTGGTGCTGCAGCCTAAACCGTACATGGTGGCGACGCGCCATTTTCAGGACTGGTCTGAAAGTCCGCAAAGACCTCAGCCAAAAAAATTGACCCACTTCCACCACTAGGTGGCACTATACCAGGACAAAACGCGTTTGGCCTTATAACTCGCAAACCGTACATTGGAAATTTAAAAACCTTACATCCACGCGTTCCCTGGATCCTACTGAATCTCGTGATATAGGCCACGCCCATTTCCGCCTAGACTTTTATGCGTGAAAAATCGCGATTTATCAAAAACCAACTTTTTCGAACTCCTCCGAGACCATGCAATGCATCTGCACGAAACTTGGCACATAGCATCTCCAGACCAACCTGACACAAAGTTGTATAAAGATTTTTTATAGGATACAAATTGTGCGTGTTACGCGCAAACAAATTTGTGTAGCTAGCTATGGAAACACCGACTTTGCCATATCTCAGCTAAAATAAAAGCTATCGAAGCCAAACTTTACAATGTTACTTGCTATGACCCCCTGAGGCTCTGTAACAAATTTGACGAACATTGGCCGCTAGGGGGCGCTACAAATACAAAAAAGTGTGTTTTTCATGAACGTACTTGGCCATATCTCGGCCAAAATACGTGGTATCGACACCAAACTTGGGGTCATTGTTTGGCATGCCGCACGGAAGCTTCATACCAAATTTGGTAACGATGGGCCATTAGGGGGCGCTATAATCGACGTTTGTTGGTTTTGTGGACATAGTCAATGCATTTAAATGGGGAATTTGCAATTGCAATATCTCTGCCACAGTAAATGCTATCGAAACCACACCGGTAATGATTGTTTCGCCCACCGCTCGGAGGCTCACTGCCAAATTTGGTAAAGACAGGCCCTTAGGGGGCGCTCTAATCAACATAGAACATTTCCCCGGGTCGCTGGGGACGACTGGCGCGGGGAGGCTTGGACCCCGTTGAAACTGCGTGCAGTTCTAGTTATTAGGGCCCGAGCGCCGACAGGCGGCGAAGGCCCTATTGGAACTGAAGGAATTATTAGGGCCCGAGCGCCGACAGGCGGCGAAGGCCCTATTGGAACTGAAGGAATTATTATTAGGGCCCGAGCGCCGACAGGCGGCGAAGGCCCTATTGGAACTGAAGGAATTATTAGGGCCCGAGCGCCGACAGTTGCCTTTTTGGAGGACTTATCATATTCAAAAACTCACCAAATTTGGCGGTCGCATCAAGTCTGGTGAAAATGTACGTATTTTAATGGTTTCGGGAATGGGCGCACAAAAATGGCTCGCTAGCGCCACCTACAAAATTAAAAAAATTGAGCCCCTGCAGCTCGATTAACGTAGAGTCACGAAACTTGGTACACATATGTAGCATGGCAGGGCGGACATAAAACTCCATGGTAGCCCCCCCCTAAACCCAACAGGAAGTCCACCATTTTGTTTTGAATGTGCGAAATTAGTGCGATTTTGGCCATTTCCACATGTCGTACTTTAACGAACTCCTCCTAGAGCTTTCGTCCGATCAGCTTCAAACTTGGTGTGTGTCATCTTAACATGTTAACGATGAAAAGTTATTAAAAGAAAAACTTTTCGTCATAGGGCGTGGCCGTGGCGGGGCGGCCATTTTGTGCGATTCGCCACCGAAACAGGAAGTGGGTGTAACTTGAGCGTACGTTGTCCGATTAGCTCGAAACCTTTCACGATTCATCAGAGTCCGCCCCTGATGACATCTACACGCCGCTATTGGCTCAAAGTCATAGCGCCCCCTAGTGGCAACAGGAAGTAGGCCTAAAAGACAAGGTGCTATACTTTAACGAACTCCTCCTAGAGATTTCATCCGATCATCTTCAAACTTGGTCTGTATCATCGTAAGATGTTGACGACGAAAAGTTATTAAAAGAAAAACTTTTCGTCATACGGTGTGGGCGTGGCATGGCGGCCATTTTGGGTGTTTAGCGATGAAGATGAAATTGGCTGTAACTACAGTGTACGTTGTCGTATCTGCTTGAAATTTCCCACAAACACCAAGAGTCCAGGCCTGAGGACACCTACAGGCCAAAATGGAGTTTTGGAGATAGCGCCACCATCTGGCAACAGGAAATATGCCGTCTGACAGGAAGTGAGTGTAACTTGAGTGTACATTGTCCAATTGCCTTGAAACTTTTCAGGATTCATCAGAGTCCGCCCCTGAAGACATCTACATGCCGAAATTCGCTCAAAGTCATAGCGCCCCCTAGTGGCAACAGGAAGTAGTTCTAAAGGACAAGGTGCTATACTTTAACGAACTCCTCCTAGAGATTTCATCAGATCGACTTCAAATTCAGTCTGAGTCATCTTAAGATGTTGAAGATGAAAAGTTATTAAAAGAAAAACTTTTCGTTAAACGGTGTGGGCGTGGCATGGCGGCCATTTTGAGTGTTTAGCGATCACTGTTAAAATGGCTGTAACTACAGTGTACTTTGTCAAATCTGGTTGAAACTTTTCAGGATTCATCAGAGTCCGCCCCTGACGACATCTACACGCCGAAATTCGCTCAAAGTCATAGCGCCCCCTAGTGGCAACAGGAAGTAGGCCTAAAAGACAAGGTGCTATACTTTAACGAACTCCTCCTAGAGAATTCATCCGATCATCTTCAAACTTGGTGTGTGACATCTTAAGATGTTGAAGATGAAAAGTTATTAAAAGAAAAACGTTTCGTCATACGGTGTGGGCGTGGCATGGCGGCCATTTTGAGTGTTTAGCAATGAAGAATTAAGTGGCTGTAACTACAGTGTACGTTGTCGGATCTGCTTGAAATTTCCCACAAACACCAAGAGTCCAGGCCTGAGGACACCTACAGGTCAATATGGAGTTTTGGAGATAGCGCCACCATCTGGCAACAAGAAATATGCCTTATAGGACAAACATCATCCGATTTACATGAAACTTAGAACGTGGTGTCTACATGTGATAGTGAGGCGGCTCCTATATTATGGCCACGCCCAGTCACTCAGGCCACGCCCCCTTTCATAACATTTGAACCGTTTAACTTAGATACTTATGTGAGGTGTCATTGAACTCAGCAGAGACTTCCCTTTTTATTGGTGATGTTTGACCCGCCCCCCTATGATGCGGCCACGCCCCCTTTCCTAGATAAGGAGCTGTATGACGTATAGGCTTATGTAAGGTATCAATGAACTCAGCAGAGACTTCCTTTTTTATTGGTGATGTCTGACACGCCCCCATATGATGCGGCCACGCCCCCTTTCACAGATAATGACCTGTATGACATATAGGCTTGTGTGAGGTATCAATGAACTCAGCAGAGACTTCCTTTTTTATTGGTGATGTCTGACACGCCCCCTTATGATGCGGCCACGCCCCCTTTCACAGATAATGACCTGTATGACATATAGGCTTGTGTGAGGTATCAATGAACTCAACAGGGACTTCCCTTTTCATTGGCGACAATTTTCAGGGTACGAGTGACGCGCAAATGCGCGGTCGCAAGGAGAGGCGTCCGCCAGTAACCCCGACTGGCGCGGGTTAGCGAGGGCCCTCCATCGCTGCTTGCAGCTTTAATTAGGGCCCGAGCGCCGACAGGCGGCGAAGGCCCTATTGGAACTGAAGGAATTATTATTCTTTCTTTCTTTCTTTTTCCGTCAAATGAATTGCCTTTTTGGAGGACTTATCATATTCAAAAACTCACCAAATTTGGCGGTCGCATCAGGTCTGGTGAAAATTTACGTATTTTAATGGTTTCGGGAATAGGCGCACAAAAATGGCTCGCTAGCGCCACCTACAATATTACGAAAATTCAGCCCCTGCACTACGTTTATCGTAGACTCACGAAACTTGGTACACATATGTATCATGGCAGGGCGGACATAAAACTCCATGGTAGCCCCCCCCTAAACCCAACAGGAAGTCCGCCATTTTGTTTTGAATGTGCGAAATTAGTGCGATTTTGCCCATTTCCACATGTCGTACTTTGACGAACTCCTCCTAGAGCTTTCGTCCGATCATCTTCAAACTTGGTGTGTGTCATCTTAACACGTTAACGATGAAAAGTTATTAAAAGAAAAACTTTTCGTCATAGGGCGTGGCCGTGGCGGGGCGGCCATTTTGTGCGATTCGCCACCGAAAGAGGAAGTGGGTGTAACTTGAGCGTACGTTGTCCGATTGGTTTGAAACTTTCCACGATTCATCAGAGTCCGCCCCTGACCACATATACACGCCGCTATTGGCTCAAAGTCATAGCGCCCCCTAGTGGCAACAGGAAGTAGGCCTAAAAGACAAGGTGCTATACTTTAACGAACTCCTCCTAGAGATTTCATCCGATCATCTTCAAACTTGGTGTGTATCATCCTAAGATGTTGACGATGAAAAGTTATTAAAAGAAAAACTTTTCGTCATACGGTGTGGGCGTGGCATGGCGGCCATTTTGGGTGTTTAGCGATGAAGATGAAATTGGCTGTAACTACAGTGTACGTTGTCGTATCTGCTTGAAATTTCCCACAATCACCAAGAGTCCCGGCCTGAGGACACCCACAGGCCAAAATGGAGTTTTGGAGATAGCGCCACCATCTGGCAACAGGAAATATGCCTTATAACAGGAAGTGAGTGTAACTTGAGTGGACATTGTCCGATTGCCTCAAAACTTTCCAGGTTTCATCAGAGTCCGGCCCTGACGACATCTACATGCCGAACTTCGCTCAAAGTCATAGCGCCCCCTAGTGGCAACAGGAAGTAGTTCTAAAGGACAAGGTGCTATACTTTAACGAACTCCTCCTAGAGATTTCATCAGATCGACTTCAAATTCAGTCTGAGTCATCTTAAGATGTTGAAGATGAAAAGTTATTAAAAGAAAAACTTTTCGTCAAACGGTGTGGGCGTGGCATGGCGGCCATTTTGAGTGTTTAGCGATCACTGTTAAAATGGCTGTAACTACAGTGTACTTTGTCAAATCTGCTTGAAACTTTTCAGGATTCATCAGAGTCCGCCCCTGACGACATCTACACGCCGAAATTCGCTCAAAGTCATAGCGCCCCTATTGGCAACAGGAAGTAGGCCTAAAGACAAGGTGCTATACTTTAACGAACTCCTCCTAGAGATTTTATCCGATCAACTTCAAACTTGGTCTGTGTCATCATAAGATGTTGAAGATGAAAGTTATTAAACAAAAAACGTTTCGTCATACGGTGTGGGCGTGGCATGGCGGCCATCTTGAGTTTTAGCAATGAAGAATTAAGTGGCTGTAACTACAGTGTACGTTGTCGTATCTGCTTGAAATTTCCAACAAACACCAAGAGTCCAGGCCTGAAGACACCTACAGGCCAATATGGAGTTTTGGAGATAGCGCCACCACCTGGCAACAGGAAATAAGCCTTATATGAAAACATCATCCGATTTACATGAAACTTAGAACGTGTGGCCTACATGTGATAGTGAGGCGGCCCCTATGTTATGACCACGCCCAGTCACTCCGGCCACGCCCCCTTTCATAACATTTGAACCGTTTAACATAGATACTTATGTGAGGTGTCATTGAACTCAGCAGTGACTTCCCTTTTTATTGGTGATGTTTGACCCGCCCCCCTATGATGCGGCCACGCCCCCTTTCCCAGATAAGGAGCTGTATGACGTATAGGCTTGTGTGGGGTATCAATGAACTCAGCAGAGACTTCCTTTTTCATTGGTGATGTTTGACCCGCCCCTTTATGATGCGGCCACGCCCCCTTTCACAGATAGTGACCATTATGACGTATAGGCTTGTGTGAGGTATCAATGAACTCAGCAGAGACTTCCTTTTTTATTGGTGATGTTTGACCCGCCCCTTTATGATGCGGCCACGCCCCCTTTCACAGATAATGACCTGTATGACGTATAGGCTTGTGTGAGGTATCAATGAACTCAGCAGGGAGTTCCTTTTTCATTGGTGATGTTTGACCCGCCCCCCTATGGTGCGGCCACGCCCCCTTTCCCAGATAATGACCTGTATGACGTATAGGCTTGTGTAAGGTATCAATGAACTCAGCAGAGACTTCCTTTTTTATTGGTGATGTTTGACACGCCCCCTTATGATGCGGCCACGCCCCTTTTCACGGATAATGACCTTTATAACATATAGGCTTGTGTGAGGTATCAATGAACTCAGCAGGGAGTTCCCTTTTCATTGGCGACGATTTTCAGGGTATGAGTGACGCGCAAATTTGCGGTCGCAAGGAGAGGCGTCCGCAAGTAACCCCGACTGGCGCGGTTTAGCGAGGGCCCTCCATCGCTGCTTGCAGCTTTAATTAGGGCCCGAGCGCCGACAGGCGGCGAAGGCCCTATTGGAACTGAAGGAATTATTATTCTTTATTATTATTTTCTTATTTTCGTCAAATGAATTGCCTTTTTGGAGGACTTATCATATTCAAAAACTCACCAAATTTGGCGGTCGCATCAGGTCTGTGTGAAAATTGACGTATTTTAATGGTTTCGGGAATAGGCGCACAAAAATGGCTCGCTAGCGCCACCTACAATATTACGAAAAATTCAGCCCCTGCACACGTTTAACGTAGAGTCACGAAACTTGGTACCACATATGTAGCATGGCAGGGGCGGACATAAAACTCCATTGGTAGCCCCCCCCTAAACCCAACCGGAAGTCCGCCATTTTTTGTTTGAATGTGCGAAATTAGTGCGATTTTTGTCCATTTCCACATGTCGTACTTTAACGAACTCCTCCTAGAGGCTTTCGTCCGATCAGCTTCAAACTTGGTGGTGTGTCTCTTAACATGTTAACGATGAAAAGTTATTAAAAGAAAAACTTTTCGTCATAGGGCGTGGCCGTGGCGGGCGGCCATTTTGTGCGATTCGCCACCGAAACAGGAAGTGGGTGTAACTTGAGCGTACGTTGTCCGATTGCTCGAAACTTTCCACGATTCATCAGAGTCCGCCCCTGAAGACATCTACACGCCGCTATGGCTCCAAAGTCATAGCGCCCCCTAGTGGCAACAGGAGTAGCCTAAAAGACAGGGGCTATACTTTAACGAACTCCTCCTAGAGATTTCATCCGATCATATTCAAACTTGGTGTGTATCATCTCAAGATGGTACGATGAAAAGTTATTAAAAGAAAAAAAACTTTCGTCATCCGGTGTGGGGCGTGGCATGGCGGCCATTTTGGGTGGTTAGCGATGAAGATGAAATTGGCTGTAAACTTACAGTGTACGTTGTCGATCTTGATTTGAAATTTCCCACAATCACCAAGAGTCCCGGCCTGAGGACACCTACAGGCCAAAATGGGAATTGGAGATAGCGCCACCACCTGGCAACAGGAATATTATATATGACAAAAACATCATCGATTTACATGAAACTTAGAACGTGTGGTCTACATGTTGATACTGAGGCGGCCCCTATATATTGACCACGCCAGCACTCAGGCCACGCCCCCTTTCATAAACATTTGAACCCGTGTAACATAGATACTTATGTGAGGTGTCATTGAATCAGCAGAGACTTCCTTTTTATGGGTGATGTTTGACCCGCCCCCCTTTGATGCGGCCACGCCCCCTTTCC
>NW_022602766.1:0-24130 GCF_008692095.1 Etheostoma spectabile | reverse complement strand
TGACGCTTCACACACCTTTGCTTTGTGTCCTTTCTGCAGGAAGGCAAATTGATACCCCTAAAACTCCCACCACTCCGACCAGCCCCATGGCACCCAGCTTCAGTTCTAACCGGGGTCCGCTGGGCCCCTCCCCCACCTCGCTACTGGAGACTCCGTCAGGGACAAGTGCATTGAGATGCTGGCAGCTGCCCTGCGCACAAACGGTGAGGCTGACAGTACACTTAACCACAGAGAGTGCACACTACAGCAGCTCATGTGCCTAAATATGCTGACAAAGTAACATACAAAAACCACTCTGGTGAAACTTAGTCGCCATATTCTGCACAAGGAACACACACAAATCTCACTATAGTGTGCAGTTTATTATTCATGACTTCTTTTTTTACTGGTCTCACAGACGACTTCAAAGATTTGGAACTAACGTGACAGCATGGCTGCAGAAATCGAAGATCATATCCTTCAATTTAGCTGATTGTTTGCTGTTGTTGATGGTTTGACTAATTAACAGTTCATTCACTGATTATCCAAATAGAAGGTATCCCATTTGACATCCTTACTATGTCCCTTGACTGCACGTTTGCACATATCTACCAGTAGACAAAGGCCACTGATATGAAATACAAAACAGAGTCCGCAGTCGCATCAGCAACCTGAAGGACCGAAGAACCCTGGGCTACGCAGAAACGTCCTCGCAGGAAGCATTGACTTGAGCCGTATCGCCAGCATGTCTGCCGAGGTACCAAACGCTGCAACGGCCCTGAACCATTGATGACTCCTTTCATGGTGAATAGATTTGATTTATTTCCCTCTGCTCCGTTTGTCACACATCTGTCTTTTGCAGGAGATGGCCAGTGACGAGTTGAGAAACCTGAGGAACGTTCTCACCCAGGAGGCCATCAGGAGCACCAATGCCAAAACTGGTGGCACCACCACCGACCTGCTGCAGTGCGGCAAGTGCAGGACAAGACCTGCACATACACCAGTAAACAAACAATAAAAACCTATTTATTTCACATGCACAACCTCTCGCTATGTTGTTACAGTAAACCTTCTCACTTTAAAGGAACACGGCGACTTATTGGGACTTAGCTTATTCACCGTACCCCCCAGAGTTAGATAAGTTCATACATACTCTTCTCATCTCCGTGCGTGTCGTTTCTCCGTCTGACCCACCGCTAGCCTAGCTCAGCACAGATCCTGGAGTAACTGGCTCAGAATCAGAAAGACTTTATTGATCCCGAAGGGAAATTCTGTGTTCAGTTGCAAGAGTACATAAATCTCAGAGTAGAAATATCAATAAAGAAATTAATGAGTGTGGATTGTATGGTATTTACATAGTTAAAAGATTTTTTATGATAGAATATTTACATTTTAAGGAGTTTTAATGGTGACAGTAGTAATGAATAAATAGTAGCAGCAGAGTATTGCACAAATTTTAAGCATTGTTATGGCACAAAACAAATTTCAAAACTCACTAAGTGTCTGTGTGTCAGACACTTGAGGGCTCCTAATAAAAGCTTTTATCGCCCTCCCACAATATCCTGGGTTCTTCTACGGAGCCAACATTAATTTCTGCAAATATCTGGAATTCTGCTATGAACTGAGTGATATAGGATTCATTTTTCATAAAGAAGTATTGAAGCGCCATCTAACTGCACGTTGAGACAATTGGCAAATGTGGTGACGCAAAGGACCTCTTTATGTCAGATAAAGCCATTGGAAGTAACAGCACTTTATAATTTGAATGAAATAATTGAGGGGATGCAAAAAGAAATCTATCCTGGAAAGGATTTGTGTCTACCTGAGAAAAAGGAATTGTCCTTACAGGTGGGATTAACTGTACGCGTATTGTAGAAATTGCCATCAAAACATTAGGGGCATAAGCTGACACAATGCAATTTTTCTGGACCAAATTCTGTTGTGGAGATCACAATCCTGCCTGTGTCAATCTGACCAAAAAGACAACACAGGGGGGAATCCGTTTGACAACAACAGCCACGCCTTTTTTTTTGAGCTCGCTGATGAGGATGCAATTGTGTAATAGAATCTATTGACTAAAGGGCCGGTGTCCAAACTGCAATAAGTTAGTCTCCTGTAATAATGCACTGTCAACATTTTGTTTTTCTTAGTAAGCCCAAGAGTGCTGGCTCGTTTCATGAGCATTTCAATCTGACCACAATTCCAAACTAAAATTAAAGATTATCAAAAAATCTGTGTTCTAAATGAAAGTACATGGTGGATATTGCTACTGCCTTCACCTTGCCAAATCCTAACACAGTGCATCCAAATTAAGTCCCTCAATACACAAAAATGTAAAACACATAACAACAACAGACAAGTAATTGATACAGAAGGGAGAGAAAGGAGACTAACATTCAAATTGGGTCCGTCATCAAGATTGGATACGGGGCAGCAAAAATGGAACACTAGCCCATAAATACCTGGTTGCAACAGCAACTGGTTCCACACAATGTTAACATTAGAAAAAACAAATTTTTCGTCAACAGAAACAAGAATGTGAATGCTCTGTACTGGGCGCCGTCTCTGGTCTTCAGAGTTGCCGGATAAAGCAGGAAAAAAATCCAGACCCTTGACTCGCGTTGAATCCATGGTTTGATAGAAGGCTTGCCGCCACTTGACCGTGTAGTTGCTGTAATCTGGGGAGAAGCGAATTTTCCCACCCTGAATGACGAGCGGAGATCTCTGCCCAGCCTGTAGCTGAGCATGGATAGCAGTTAGCATGTTGTCATTGTCAATCCCCATCTGTTGAATCTGAGAAAACCGTGGCTCGAGGTAGCTTTTCTGTTTCTCCAGCAATGCTTCTGCAATGGCGTCCGTATCGCCATGTTGGAATTTTTGTTCTTATTTGCTATTCTGCTTCAAGTAACTCTAACAAGCACAACGTGGTAAAATATTGAAGTTGGAACCATAAAAAACAACTCTTTGACAAATTTGGGCCTGGGGCTACACCTTAAGCTGTCATTTCTGTCCAGCCGATCTACGTTGTGATTTGTATAGTCACAGCTTGTACAAATAACAGGGCCACATCCATCTTGTAATCGTATATATACTGGGAACTATATTCTCCAAATGCAAAGCACTGTCACTGCCCAATGTGAGGAGAGGGCAGATTTGTGATGCGCATGCGTCACTTTACAAGATGCTAATGAGAGACTTCCGTTGTCTGAAGTAGCTTCCGAGATGCTAACGAGAGACTTCTGTAATGTCATCCCAGTAAAAGTGGACCTACTCGACTGCTGGCTACAAGTTAGCATCAAACACAACAAAGGCTGTCAGTTGAATGGTGTTTTGAACTAACGTTAGCAATCAATCAATCATGGACAGCTACATCGTTTCTGAAATGATTCCCATCTTCTGTTATTGTTTGTAATGAGAAAAGTTTATTATTTCATGGATTTCACAATTTTTAGTATGATAGTTATGTTGTAAACCGTTTAAATCTGAGCATGCGCAACTCAAATCTGCCCTCTCCTCACATTGGGCAATGACAAGCACTGCTACTTGGGCGGATTGATTTGCTCGGAGCACCTAAAAAGCCCCTTGGATAGTTGGCCTGGAGTTCGCTCAGAGTTGGAGTAATAGTCACTCTGCCCAAGTAGCAGTGCTTTGCCTTCTGAGAATATAGTTCCCAGTATGTATACGGTTGAAGATGGCTTTGTCTCATGTGACCTTGTCATTTGTACATACTGTGACTATACAAATTACAACATGTAAATAGGAAAATGTGGGCGTTTTTTTGACACTTATCGGGAGCAGTAAGCTAGTTGGAGCTGGTTACCTCCAGGATCTGTGGTAAGCTAGACTAGCGGTAGACGCGCCAGACAGAGTAACCACACACGGAGATGAGAATAGTATGTATGAACTTATCTAACTCTGAAAAGTAGAATAATAAATCATTAGTGAAAGAAAAAGTATCTTTAAAGTATTTAATATTACATGAAGGGTTGTGGACAGAAGTCAATGAAGGGGGAGGAAAACCAATGGAAGCTTATATTCTGGGGTGTATGAAAAAAATGTGTACTTGTTTTAAATTTCCGTTGTAAAACAGTATGATTCCCTGACCTTTTCATAGAGAGCGCGGGCTATATTCTAGAGGTATTTTTTTTCTCAGTGATATTTTGTGTGCATATTCAGTTATGAGAAGCAGTTGATGCAGTATTGTCTCTTTGTCTGGAGTTCAAAAGCTGTTTTTATATATGTTTTAGTACCAGATATCAAAGGAATGGATGTCTGGTAACCTGTCTGTATGTTGTTTGTGTGTCTGTAATGATATGTACACAAACATAAATTGTTGTGTGTGTGTGTGTGGTGTGTGTGTGTGTGTTGTGTGTGTGTGTGGTGTGTGTGTTGTGTGTGTGTGGTGTGTGTGTGTGTGTGTTTTAGGTGCAAACACGCAGTGCTGATGAGCCAATGACCACATTTGTGCTGTGAATGAGTGTGGTAACCGATGGAAGGTACGTTTTTTTTTCCCCTGACCTTTGTTTTAATTACTCATATCTTTTGTACTAATGATTAATAATACAGGCTAAAGGTTTGGACACACCTTTTCATTCAATGCGTTTCCTTTATTTTCATGACTATTTACATTGTAGTTTCTCACTGAAGGCATCAAAACTATCACTGAACACTGGAATTATGTACTTAACAAATAAGTGTGGAATAACTGAAAACATGTCTTATATTCTCGTATATGTATGTATATATATATGTATGTATATGTGTTTATATATAAATTATATTATGTTATATATTTTTTCTTCCTTCTAAATTTCAGTTCTGCTGATGTCTTCCAGATGAGACCAGTTTTTTTTTGTCCCGGCATAATGTACTGCATTTTTTTCTATAATTGCAGCTAATAAGGTTAACAGATAATAGTGTTCTTACAATTATTACTTGACAGTTTGAGATTTGTAAGCATGAGCTACTAATCAGAGTTTGCT
The DNA here is from genome assembly GCF_008692095.1 of Etheostoma spectabile. Classification (NCBI taxonomy): domain Eukaryota; kingdom Metazoa; phylum Chordata; class Actinopteri; order Perciformes; family Percidae; genus Etheostoma; species Etheostoma spectabile. The sequence continues at coordinate 19,169 of NW_022602766.1, read as the reverse complement.
TTATGTGGAATTGAATACTGAGCAAAACTGTCAGTCTGATGACTGTTAACACATCAATACTGATTAGGGTGCGGTCATGATGGAAAGACCATCCAGTTAATATGCTTTGCATACTACCAGCAATTCACTTTGTATATATCTAATAAACTGCATAAATCATTAGTACGATGCTTTTTAAACTCCCGTTTTAATAAGAATTTTGACAATTAGTCTTACTCAGTTCACTTCCCCCATCATCATCATTGTCATCATCATCATCATCAATGTCTTTTGGCACAGAATACTGTTTACCTTCATGTATGGTTTAGATTTCTTTTGACATACTACCTGAGATTTTCTACAGTTCTTTACATTTTTTTATCAGTATCTAGTTTTTTTAATCAGTTTAATAAACTCGTAGAGACCGACTAAACTGAAGAAATAAATAAAAACTGGAATTACAATTGCATTACACAGTACATTACTAATATCCAAGAGACCCAAGTTTAAACATACAATCAACATGCTAATAATATAATTAATAATAAACAATCCATGAATCATTGCACTGATAAATATTCTGTCAAGAAGATGTTATTAATGAAAAAGGTGTAATTGCATTTGCTAAGTTGCACCACTGAAACATACAGTAGATGCAACAAGACATAACTTAAAACACAGGCAGCATCAATTATATTGAATCTTTTCTGTCAGGTTACTGATCACAAGTAAATTAGATGCTCGTTTGTTACTGCCAGTTCAGCAGCTGGTACAGCCAGAGGAAAGTGCTGCTGAAGATTCACAGGACAATATTAAAGTAAAAAAACAAAACAAAATCCTAAAAATTACTGAATTCACATGCTTGATGAGAAATATTTTTGTGCCTTGAACTATGTGCAAATTATACTCCACAATTCTGTGTTCCTGAAGATATTGGACTGCATGAAGTACATTTGGTATATAAATAATATAAATGTTGTGGTAATGTGAGAAATATGGTCTGTAGAATTCTAGAAAGGAAAAGCTTCTCGGCCACCCTCTGGCTAAGTATCCGCCATCTGGTTTCCTTGGAGATGAAACCACATTCATTTATTTCTTCTGCATCATTTCACCATTTTAAATCCTGTGCTGTTTTGCAAACAGCTCAGAAAGCATCAAGATTGACTCTGTAATTCTACACTGGTGCACTGGTGTTATAATCATCATCATCCCTCTTTTATCCTGGAATCGATAAGTAAGCGGAAAAGTATTACCTGAATTCATCTTCAAAGGGACACATAAACAGCAGTGTAAAAAACTAAATTTGATACTGGGACTTCTATTGATCATTTTCACACGAGCAAGTATAAAGGAATATATCACTCCCTGTAACAATCTGTTCATGGATCCTGCAATATAATTCACCACATTCCTCACTTAGTGCCAGCTGCTCTGCTCTGTGACAGCTGTGTCCCCCCCAAAAAATAAATAGCTGTAACAATAACACTTCATACTATACTCAAGGTAATGCTCTCAATATGGCAAAATGCAAATTAAAAATAATGTATGCGATCATAGCAAATTGTCTTCAAAGGTCCCATGGCATGGTGCTCTTTGGATGCTTTTATATATATATATATATATATATACATAACGCATACTAAATATATATGTATATATGTATATATATATATATATATATATATATATATAGAACGCATACTAAATTATGAGGTCATGTACAGCTACACCAGAAGTGTTAATTTAGCTTTAAATTGATGTGTTGGATTTGCAAGGTATGTCTGCATTAGGTCTGGGTCATGGATGGTTTGCTTTCTGTTTTTTTGACAAGAGCTATAAATCTATACAGTAAATTTGCGGCTTGACATGCCATGTCAAGTTGATCAAAGACACACTGTGATGTGAACTCAGTATAGATGTTACAGTCTCTCTCTTGAGAACATGTGTGCCAGCCCATCACCGACAGCCACATACAGGCACCGTCCAATCACGTAACTCCATCTGCTTCAATACAAACAGACCTCAGGAGTTAAAGTGACTGTCAGTATGAATTCCTTTCACTGCACGGCAGAACATTTGGACATAATTACATCTCGGTCAGGCATTGCTGGAATCTTTCCATTAAGTTCACACTGCACTTGGTAGTGTGTTAATGGCAGGTTAAATGCTGCTATAATTCTGTCCACTTTGTCTTGAAAACTTAAAAAATTGAAAGTGTTAACAGGCTAGACTCTTTGAATATAGTAATACCTCTTGTGGCTTCCACAGCTCATACTGTTGGTATCCATAAAGCTTATTGCATTGTTGACTTGTGGAAGTCTTCTGTCTAAAGTGTTTCTCTGCAGTGTTATGATAGGTTTGTACCCTCGCAGTCTCCTGTTTTTGTTGCTGCTGCATACAGCCTCTCTATAAATGGAAATGAATCAGACTTGAATACAGTGTCCCCAACATACAGTATAATCAGTCAGGTGATTAAAACTACAAAATGCTTTAACTATTAATGTATAGCTGAATGTGCTTTGAACATTACACAGGTGTATTGCTGAATATATTTTCTATAATAAACAAACTTTATGAACATTGGTGAGATTGTTTATCTGATACTTAGCGTTAATTCAATCCCACCCACACAATTTGATAGCTGTGCTGGATGCATGTATCTCCATTTCCTTCTGCTTTCTTGTGTTGGAATTTTAAACTCTGGTGGCTTTATGAGGACTAAGGTTAACTGCTCCTCAGATCTCTGCAGGATAAATTGAGAGAGCTAGCTTGTCTATCTATCCAATTTGGAGTTTTTCTATTGCACTACTATTTTACAGTGCCTCCATGTGGGCTTAGCGCCGCCCATGACGATTTTGATTGGTTTAAAGAAATGACAATAAACGAGGGCACATTTTTCTCCCATCCCGGAATGCCATATGGACTAGCCAGACTCTCCTCCGCTCTGAGTGTGTGATGGGCTGGCAAAGTGAGACTAACATGCTAACGTGATGGCAATGACCAATTTGAACACACCGACGTAAAACAGGTATAATATTTACCATTTGTTTTAGCGTGTTAGCATGCTAACATTCACTAATTATAATTTTACACAAAGGGAATCTTGACCAACATAATTGAATACCATCATAACATATCTGTCCTGACAGCTCAGCATGTCCCAGAGACTTTCACTGTGAGCTCACATGAACCATGAGGGTGCTCCCTGTGTCTGTAAACATATTTAGTTACCGTTTGTTCCTGTGTGTGCAACTGTTGGTGATCAGTAAAGATTAGCCTGCTACATACTTTTGAAAGGAAATTAAGACTTTCTTCCAGTTTGTATAAATGACTGACTATAGCAAAGTGCTCACAGCTGCAAATGCTTGGAGTATGAGCCCTGTAATCTTAGTTATGTGATTTTTTTTCTGCCTCTGTCCAAAAAACACAAACAGTATTGCCAAGCCAACCTGCTGCAAGGAAACATTATCTCCCCATGAAACCCTGCAGCCCCAAAGCATTCAAACTGTCTTCTCCTCCCTTGGTAATCGTGCACTCTAGCAACCGCTGTCTTTTAACCTCTGCGAATATCTCGTCATCTGAAAAGCTCTGAAATCTAACTTTTAAGAACTTTGTCACTGCATCAATTAATCTATCTCCATAGCGCTGTGGCGTAAGGTCTGGCTACACCACACATGCATTCAAGTATAAAGAGCATTTGTTTAAACCAATCACAATCGTCTTGGGCGGTGCTAAAATATGGAAGGAGCGAAGGTGGCAACTTGTTTTGGTGGAAAACGCCACATACAATATTAATGAAGTTATCAATTCACACAATATATAAATATACGTAATTTGCTCTTACCATTGTAACGCCATTTGTACTTCGTCCATAGCAATCCCCCCAATCGGTCCAAAAATGTCCCAGTTAGATAGAAAATTCCATAAACATCTTTGTAAATCTTTATAGTCATTCATCAAAAGAACCAAGCAGTACTGCTAAGTTTGTTGTTGTTTCCAGAAGTATAGATATCGAGAGAACAGCAACACACAGAATGGAGAAATGGAAGGACAGTAGGGAAAGAAAACTGGAAATGTACTTCCATTGATCCAGCCTGAGTGCAGGCCAATATTGACATTGAATCACTCGCATCCTCAGCTTTGCTCTTTTGAAAAGAAAGACCAAACTGCTCTTGGTTTGTTCAATCCATATTCATTGTAGCAGCAGAAGCAAGACCATCTCAATCATTTTAATGCTTAATGTCTTGAGACCTATTCAATAACCTGGTGCGTTAATGTGAAATGTTAAATGTTAAACCTTTACTGCTGCCGTGTCTGATGAAAGCGTCTTTTTTGAAAATTGCGAGGAAAATGCACTGAGGAAGAGAAGGTGATGGATGATCTTTAACTGCTTTGTCTCCTGACTTTCCCTTTCAAAGAAGTAAAGCCATTTCACCACTTTCACTCAAGAGTGGGATGAAATGCATTTAATGTTGAGAGCTGTCAGGCTGTGGAGGAATATTTACATCCTGGATACACACCTGTCTCCGCTTCAAAATGTATTCACTTAGGGAATGCAAATACCTCAAACTGAGCAAATTCCTCTTGATCGGCTGTATAGAGGATAAAGAATCATGTAGAGAGGGAAAACATTAGTGGTTATTAGCCAGGAGCTGTGGCAGCTCCTAATCTGTTGATGACTATCTGGCTGAGAACTATCTATGTCGTACCCTACCTCCTTTCCACCTGCTGCTGTTTCTGCTCAATTGTTTTATGTTTAATGGTGTATTTGGTGTGCTGTATGTTTAATGTTTGATAACATCCAATGTCATGGTTGTTTTTTAATGTTTTGGAGAAGCCAAAGACAAATTTCCACCAAGGTGGACAATAACATCTAATCTAAAAAAATCTATCCTCCTCAGGGCTGTGGAAGATGTTCTGGCAATGCGAGCTAGTTGAGATCTGACTTTTGAATATGCTATGACAGCTGTTTGTTTGATCCTCACACTCACTTTTGGAGATCTTGACTCAAGACAAACAGTTAGTGGACTGAAGATGTCTGACTAGCAGGAAAATTGTGAGGACCTGCAATTTGTCAGATGTTTGGAACAAATCTTGTTTGTCAGGAGCCAGGGGAGAAATAGTACAATAAATCATATGTATGGTTGCGTAATGCCGGGTGAAATGACCTGGACTAGAGAAGGGTGCAGTGGTGTACCATAGAGCATGAGGACAAGCTGCAGGACTCCATTCGGTCCTGTAGAGACTCACTTCGTAGTATTGTTAAACAATTGATAATGCCATCATGTGCGGCAGCACACATTCTGCTTTATATTGGTAGTTTTACACACTAAACCCACAGAGACACTCAAGTTAAAATTAGATATCTTTGAAGCTTACAGAACTCATTAGTTTCCCCTCTGCTTTCTCGACTGTGCCGGTAGGATGTGGGAAAACTAATTTCCACCTCATCAAAAGATCCAAGCCTTCAAGCACACTTTCTGTAGTCATGGAAATCATGGAAAATGTGCAGAGCTTAAAGTTGTTAATACATGAACAACAAGAGTCTTGCCTCTGTGTCTCTGAAAGGCCAAATTAAAAAAATATTAAATCAAATTAAGACAGGTGCAGCTGTTTGTGTCAAAATTTAAATATGACCAAATAATAAAAACAACCTTTTTAAGCAATATGCAAATGCTCCTGATTGATGCCCAAAATGTCATGTCCATTTCATAGTCCTTATCAACACCGTTATCATGTGTAATGAGGCTGAAGCCATTCTCATGGAAATTCTGCTCAGCTCTCATTATCTGCTGGAAATTAGTCAATGAGCCTTGTGGAGACTTGAGAGGGTGACCAACTGAGACCTGTCTTCACTGTAGGAAGGATGCAATGTCATTAAAAAAATGATATTATTATTATTACTATTATTTAAAGGTTTGTGAAAGTACGTAGTAGTGCACTTCACACAACTTGCTTGTACCTCAGGACATTTTATTACAATTATTTTTTCTATTGTTGTTCTCTCCTTTTATCATAAATTCACAAATGTACTTTTCTATCTCCATCCTTACAAGTCATATTCATCAAAAACCTTGGGAAATCCTTGTCTCAGCACACTTTCACAGCCCACTGAGGACAAGAGGATCTCTAAAGGTCAAGTGCTTTCTAATGATACAAGATATCCCCAGGTGTGTGTAGTTGATGCAAGAATTTATCAGAGAATTTACCTTGGCTAAACAATTAGTGATACAACCGTTTAAGGCTCCATCTCCATTATCAGGTTTTGCTTCTCGCCCGCACTGAGCCAACCAAGATGTTATCTGTTTGGAGTTTGATTCCCAGTGGTACCTGGAAAAAAAACCTGTTCCTCACTGTTCATTGTTGTTGTAGGAACCAGCAGAGAAACCACCGTCAGGGTGAAAAAGAGGCAGCTGTAGTGTCCATCCTCACCTCTGGTTTCTTGGCTGACTGATTTCACTGCAGTCTCTCTCTGTCTCTCAAAGAGGATCTTATGAGGGCCTTGGTTTGCAGACGGCCTTCTCCCACTGAACGTTTTGTCTCCAACATTAGTGTTTGAATGAAAACAGGAAGCTCAGATTGCAATCCGCCTCTCTTTAAAATCTTGCTTCAGAGTGCCTCATGTAACAGTTTATGAGCCTGAAGTCCATTCAGTCATAATCCAACAGGCTCTCTAAATGAGAGACAGATGGCTCTTGAACAAGGACTATTCTTCACAAAGTGATCTAAAAAAGTGGTTAAATTATTGAAAAGGGCTAATATCATATTGGTGCCGAGCACTAAAGATGGAGACAGTATGTGAGCAGCGGACAAACCTGTGCATCACCTGTCATTAACGTGTTAGTGCATGGGCATTAAGCCAAGCTATTGCCTGCTCAGTCTTAATAGAGAGAATTCAATGTTGAATGGCGCCATGGCATTTAGACAGCCACAAATGTCAGTGGCCATCAGAAGCTCGAATGCTATCATGCAATGACAATCATAGACACAGAGGAATGGAGCTTTCTGCATTATTAGCGAAGGCCTGAATGGCATTTGCTCTCAATGAGCAATCTGAAAATAGATTTAATTTGTAAAGCATGGGCTTCAGACTCCACTGTCTTCTTCACCTTTATCTTTTTCTACTCTCCAGCTTTCTAGCCCTCACCTTCAGCCGCCCTCCTGACTGCTTAAGGTCAATGATTCCACTTCAGTTCATTAGCTTGTTTTTTGTTGAAGTGGTCACTTTGCTTTCGATCTGTCCTCCTCTTTTTTACAGCTATGAATTAACACATACACATAGAAGCTGCTGTAACACCCTTTTGGATCATCAGTTATCAATAAATAGCCTTCATCAATGCTACAGTGCCTTTCTGACATCTTTTATTTTTATTGAATCCTCTGAAACTCAGTAAACTTTTTTATCACACAAATAATAGACAGTGGGGCCACATCATCATCAATATGATGATGTTAGAAATGTACTGCATGTAATCATTTCTCCTCGAGACACCAACAATAAACTAACATTGTCTGCCAATTCAGTGCTTTTAAGCATCTATTTAGACACTACAGAATTGGGTACCACTTTCTAATAAGGCACAGAAAACCCTTTCTGCAATTACACTAAAACTTTCCCAAAGATTTCACAGAGAACAGGTGACTGTATAAATTGGGAATGTAATGTTTTATATGTAATCTTATTTTGCACAGAGAACTGAACACCAGGTACAAATAAATAATACAGCTGCCATTCAATATTGATAATTTAAATGCAGTCTGCATGATACTCTGCAGCTTCTCCTTCACCACAGAAGGGATTAAATTGCCTTTCACCTAACTAAAATGAAGGGTTAACAGTTTGGCTGGAGAGGAGCCCAGTGGTCGTAACTGTAAGACAAACCAGCATCTATCCCCTCACACATTAGCTTCTCCTGCTGACAGACTGACATCCTCCTGGGCCACAGACAACTTTTATTCTCTTTCATCATTGGTTAAGAAGGCGCTCATGTGGGTTCCTGCTAAAGTGCAGTTTCCCTCGTATTCATCATGTGGTGTGCTGTAATGTAAACATGTCAGTACAGTATGTGTCGTAGTCCTGTAGGTGTCAAGGGAGGGAAGCAGACCTTCCAGAGGATGGGAAATAGCAGAATTACAGGAGTGATCTCCTCTGTTCTTTCAGGGAGAATTCATGTAGAGATTAGGCGGCTGTTTCCTTGACAACCACATTTTACCAACTTATCAACGATTCTTTTTTGTCCCACTGATGTCCTCTCAACTCACCATCTTCTGTTCTCTCTTATCCAGCAAGTGCAAATGCACTTTTGTCTCAATCTTCTTTAAACGTCTTCTCTCATTTCTCTCATTTCTGTATTTCATCTCTTCAAACCAATGCTTTTCTTCTCTCAGGTTTTTGTCATCCTGTCACTCACTCAGTTCATCTTTCTGATAGTAAATTGGCTCAGTCGTTCATTTTCCTTTGCTGCCTCCGTATTTCACTCTATTCTCAGCTCTTGGATTTGAAATCGTCACATTGATCGCCATAGACATTTAAAAACCTACATGCACAGTATTAGCAGATACTTGTAGACCTTGACCTTTTAAACATTGGCCGCAGGTTTTATTTTTATTAATAAAAAAAAATGAAAGTAAAAATGTTTTTACTTTTTTAGCAGGTTTTACAGGGAACGCTGATGATCCTCTGCCACTCCAGCGGTCATGTGTAAAATTAGATGTAATCTGTGCCTCTTTACAATGTTACATAAGCCTTTCTCCCAACACCCTCCCCCCTTGTTTTCTCATGCAACTGTCTGTTTAGGTAATAAACAGGTTTCGTGTCTCTCCTCTCTGTTACGTTTCACTCTCTTCCATGACATTTCACACCTTTCTGACACCCGCCCCCACATTACACCTTCACTGCGCTTTAGTATTTGGACCCTGAAGAAGATTGTGCAGTGACAGTAAAAATAATAAGGACAGTTTCTGCGTCAGTGAGGTGTGTGTGTGTGTGTGTGTATGTGGAGCTAGCATGTCGAGGACGCCCATGCTGTAAAAACCTTTGGTTTAGGTAAAGACGAAAGCTCGGATATATATTATTTTTAGAAACATTTTTAATTTTCTCTGTCAATCTGGATTCCTGTAGCTGCACAACAGGCCTAAGTGTATTGCAGACTGATTCCCTGCAATTGGTGGGGAAAAAAATATGTACAGTCAATTTATGAATACTATAAGCAATACCCTTAAGTTTAGGGTAATGATTTAGGGCCTAAACAGTCAACCAATTAGACAACCAGTTCAAACCAGTGCTATTCTGTTGACAGTCCAATAGTACTGTTTCTGCTTCAGTTTGAGTTCTCCACCTCCTCTTCTGCAAAACGTCAAAACCCTAATTCTTCTGACACCCACTCTTTTTCATTGTTTCCTCCTCAAACATCATCAAATCAATAATACAAACAGATTGAATATGAATATTGGCTTGCTGCATCACCACTTGGTTTGGATGTGCAATTCTTTTCAAAAGGCAACAGTATGACAGTACATGAATTGGCTTTGTTTGGGTCAAGGACAGCAGCTCTGCCATCGCACACAACCCACAGTGGATGACGGCGATGACTAACTCTGCTTTTTCAAAAGTGGAGCTGCCTCATACTTTGATGTGAAGGAGAACCTTTAAAAACTAATTTTAAAAAGTAGACTTTCCACACTGAGAGCTGTGGACCTCCTCTGCCTTTTCTATGCTTAGTTTTAATGCCTTCGTTCAGTCACATTCAAGACATCATTGCCACTTGAACAGAAACAATGAATCAGCCTCACATCTAAAGGCACTCTGGAATTGTCTGCAGAAGTAACTCTGTGTTTAATCAATGACACACACATTTTTAATTAGTACGTCCTGTCTCTCTCTTGTCATGTCTAAAATGTGCTGGCTGCCTCTGCCAGACGGAAATCAAATCAAGTCCTAGACCCAGACAAATTACTGTTGCGTAACTAATTGTCAGGAAAAAGAGGAAACAAAACAAAACAGATGAAATAACATCTTGGGAGAGAGACCGTGAGATTTTCATTTTGCAGCTCTGACCACTGAGTGTAAACATCTGTCAGTCACAGCTATCATGCATGAGGAGGTCTAATGTTTTTAAATGATTATCATTGTATTCAGGTAGAACTCTTCACAGTTTACATTAGGAATAATTCATAACCTTGCTAATGATGTTAAGAAAGAAAACACTTTTTGGCAAGCATCAGTAACTTTGCAATCAGAGGCACTCATGCTATGAGTATTGTTTGAAGTGATAGTGTGACTAATTCATTTCCTTTTATAAGGTATTATTTTTGATTTTTTCATGAGGTGTTGTAGTCTGTGCAGTTATCAAGAAAATATCCCAAAGTGCAGTGACTACATGGATGCTACAGCACTACACAAATAACACTGTTCCAATTGCCCAGATGTGCAGATAACTCATAGTTTACAGACTCATAAAAGCCAAAGTACCTAATTTTCCCAGTTTCCAATTTCCAATTTTACACTCTTTATCCAACCCTTCGACTGTGACATTGGAATCGCAAACACATACAGTGGAAAAGGTAGAATATAACAAAAAAGAAGTTTATCCTCAAATAAGAGACTGTATGAAAATGATTGTGGTGGGAAGGGGGGTTGAATCATATTATTTTATTTGAAAAACAAAACACAATCCTGTCTCTTAAAATATATTTTTGTACATAAACATATTTGCAACAGACAATGTATTTTGAAGGAAACGTAAAGCCGAATGGATTAGATTTCCATCAACATAATGAGGAAATGTTAATTATGTGGCTGTCAAGTTGCAAAATGATAATACCAACATATCAGTAAAATGTTCATTCACAATATATTCCATTGTTTTTCACCAAACAAACAATCCTGTAATTCTGATCGTGGTGATGACAGCATGTAAACATGTTTATGGTCATATTTAGGAACTGCATAAAACTATTTTTCTAGCACCCTTTGCACTATGCTCCATAATTAAAATAATAATAACTATCATAATATAATTTACTCTTGGATACTTTGCACTCTTCATTGCACTATTACTACTGCACTACTCATTGCCCTAACCCTAACCATAACTTGTCATGGCAAAACCAAATGACACTAAATTCTTTTAGTGTCAAACTTGTTTATAATGTTTATGACACTTTTATGTAGATACCTTCAAGTAAGTGTAACCAAAAAATCTAATTGTGGGATGAGAAAAAGTTGAAACATCCTCGCCTTATCTCCAAGCAAACATAAACCACCATTAAAAAAATACATAAACTTCCACATTTTCTGACTCTCTCCCTGATCATAATTTTCATTCAGTCCCTAAATCCTAAAATGTATACATACCTATTCATGCATAAACTGTATTTATTATTATTACCAATGTTGTACACATGCTACATGCCATATGTTTCTTGAGCTTGAAGATTCTTCTACAAGAGAGCAAATATTTTGGGAGTGCCACAGATCTACAGACCACAGCATGGCTCGTTCTGTACTGCATGATACCAAGGCATCTGTGACTTTGCCACATATAGATCACACATAACATATTTTACAAAGGAAAATATTGTTTTTTTACTGACAAATGTAAAAATAAACAAAAGTGCATTCTTGTTCATCTCATTGTGCCTCTGTCACCTCTGACACCCCATTAAGTTTCACACAAGTTTGACTTTAACACATTGTCTGAAATTAATCAGGTTGCTGGCTGCACAATCGCTCCATGCTGTGTAGGACAGAAAGCCTGCTGTTTTCTTCTGCTCCAGTCTTTTTCCTGTAGTGACTGACTTAGTCTGACCTACTGGTTCATTTTGCTGTTCATTCAGCCACAGGCATACCTACGGAAATTAGCTATTCTGCAGCTATGACATACATGCATATATGAAGAATGTGACCTTTAAATAATACAGGTTTCCACTGAGTAGTACTGGTGAAGGTGGTGTCAGGTTGTCAGATTTTATTTATGGTTTCATAGTGTGCCACAGTGACAGGTGACTTGTTTTGTGACCTTTTGTGTTTTAGTCCATGTAAATCCTAGAAGAGCATAAATTGCTATGGTGAAATGATAACGTGTTAAATGTGTGATGGCAAAATGACATGACCACTCAAAATTGTTCTACTTTTTAGTGTCTATATAGACACAATAATAGTCTAGGAGTCAGAACACGAGTTTACACTTAAAGGTTGAACAGGCCAGACAAATGACTCGGTTGTGTGATTGTAAGACAGCAACGCAATGCGACAGCCAGCAGAAGCTCAGTCCTTCACTGTGCTTCTGCTCTGAAAGCTGCAAAACAACGCGTGAATTTAAACCTTGGTAAATCCTCAGCTCATGTATTCTTTCCTATTTAATATTGCATCCACAGAAAATACCAGCTATGTGGAAAATAAAATAAAATAAATAATAGGTATGTATTGCTTTTCCCCTGACCTTTCAGAAGTATACAAGCTATATCAGAACCACTGTTGTGCACAAGATATGTAACCCAATAGCAGAAAAAAACCCACATCCGCTCACAACAACAGCAACACGTAAAATGCGAAATGACCGCGAGTGCAACAAGTATCACAGCTCAATCGATACAACATGATGGGTATGTGAATCAAGCAGCTGATAGAGACTTTTTCTCTGGTCTTTTTTTTTATTTTTTTTAATCAGACATGCATCATCATCGCTCCATCTTAATGCAAAAACCCAACATGAAGCCCACTTTAATTGTCTGCACTCTGTTTTCCCTGCTATGAATGTGATGGGTTCAGAGAGGCAGCTAATGCTTCCAGAGGTTTCCATTGGGCTGAGTGATGCAAGTAATCATACTGCCTGTACACAAGAATCATGAGTGATTGTGTCCCAGGGGAGAACATGAACACCACACAAAACAGCATTTTGTTTGTGTCATCTGCAACCCATCTCTCTCTCTTTTAACACATTTCAACCACATCTCTAATTGTGTACAGAAAAATATATGGCTCATCAGATGCACTCAGTCTGCTGCTGTTTACAAAGAGCACCTACCCTGCACTCATACATTAGAGTATTTTTAGCCCTCTTTGATAGCCCTCTAATCTAACCCTGCATGTCATCATAGCTCCTGCAGCAGTAGCAGGTGGCATATACCCTCTTCCCCCACACAGCTGTAACTGAACTTAATGATTTACTTCCTGAACTGCTGTGTAAGTCATTTCATGCCGCCGAGGTGGGCCGTGGTCCCACTTGGACTATTGTTGTTGAAATTAAGCTTGTGATCAGGCTTCAGTGTCAGAGTTGTGTAATGGTTGAGACCAGAATGTACTGCTGAGCCCTCTGTAGGTGCAATGGACTGAATTCAAAAAAACATATGTAAGGGAGGTGTCTGTGGGAAAACCCATGCAACCTCTCCACCCCACTCTCTCCCTCCCCTCACACTCAAGTTTTTTTTTGTAAACATCTCTTAGACTTTGTTTCACCGAATAGCCTCTAGCTCTACATTTTAAAGTCCAACCATAGACTGTAACAACAATGAAACTAGTGACGTCCCCCATTGATTTATGGACTACCATTTTGAAGCCAGGAGTTTGCATTTTGGCCGTCACCATCTTGGTATTTTGGAGCCCGAAGTGACACTATTTGGACTAGAGGACATCATCTAGCGAAGTTTGGGGAACTCCAGCAACTAGCGCTGTTCTTGGCACACAGCAGTACACAGAGCTGGTTTCTACCAGCTAACGCTAGCACTAGCTTTGGTTGGACAAGGTGCTATAAACACTGAACAGACATTTTTAAGTGACCAAAGTGTTTCAAATAACTTTCATGAAGTGACAAAAGTTTACACAGTGCCATGGATACACACCTCTAAGGCATGTCCTGCATTATTGTCTATTTTAAAATAATGGGACCGTAATTAACTAAATTAACACGCACTTAGCCTACTAAAGAATAGTTTAAACTATTTAGACCATGAACTCATTATTAAAATGTAGAATGAGGTTAGAAATTAAGTGAGAAGTAAGGTCTTTTCTCATAGACTTCTATGGAAAAAGACTTCTTTTTGGAGCCGTGGAGTCACCCACTGCTGTAAATTAGATAGAAGGCAGGTTTAAGGCACTTAGGCCTCATTCACACTGCCTGTGTCGGCTGTAAGTGGGGAGGCCAACTTTTGGAGAAACACAACCCTGTGCACATTGCGGTGGCCATCATGTAACCTTGGTGCATTTTGAACTATGGTTTGGGTGGTGTGAGAATCCCGTAGAGTAAACAGGAACATCATTGCCTTTATCGCTGCCACAAGAAAGTTTAAAAACACTATTCTTCTCTCTCTCCTGTGAAATTAAACTGCCTTCAATGGCGGTCGAAACATGGAGATATATAAATGATCTGAAGGAAAACAGTAATTGTGAAATACACAGTCTACATGTGCTACATTGGGGGGGTTAATACATAACAGGGCATCACACAAATGGGCCAGTTTTGACACTTCCACACTGCGGACTACTCTCCGGCAAATTGCTTGATCGCTGTTTCCCTTTCTGAACACAGTTGTATGTTGAAAAAAGTCATAGTTTCTCATGTCGAAAAAGTCATGAAAGAAAAAAAGTGATAAGAAAGTCATGTTATAGTTTATTGATTAAATTAATAAAAACTCATAGTATAGTATTTCCAAAAATCATGACAATGTCATGGTAAGTATAATAAAAAAGTCATAGTAAAAATTTCCAAAATACAGTAAATCATGTTATAGTATGAAAACCAAAAGTGATTAAGAAGTAACAGTATAGTATACTGAACAGAATTGATTAAAAAGTCATAGTATACAGTAGTATGTAAAAAAATGACATAGTTCAGTATGTCAAAAAAGTGACACTACTGCATAGTACTGTCTGTCCAAAAAAAAGTCATAGTACAGTATGTCAAAATTGTCATAGTATAGTTTGTTGAAAATAAATAAATAACAAAGTCACAGTGTAGTATGTCGAAAAAGTGATAAGAAAGTCACGGTATAGCATGTTGGAAAAGTCAAAAAAGTAATATTATAGTATGGTGAATAAAGTATTAAAAAGTCATAGTATAGTATGTCGTAATCATAAAAACATGGAAAGTATGATGAAAAAGGTCATAGTGTGATAGGTCCATAAAAGTCATGATATAGCAAGAAAAAAAGTGATGATAAAAAGTCATAGTATAACATGCAGAAAAAAGTCAAAAAAACAAGTCATATTATAGAAAGATGAAAAAGTGAAAACAAGCTCATGGTATAGATGTTCAAAAAATCATAAAAAAGTCTTAGTATAGCATTTCAAAAAAGTGATAAAAAGTCATTATTGTTTGCCGAAATAAGTGATAAAAAGGTTAAAGTTAAAAGTACTACTAGTCAAAAATTCATTGTTTAGCATGTTAAATAAGTGATAAAAAATCATAGCACAGTCCAAAATTCTCATAGTATAAAACTCATGTCATGAAAAAAAAGTCATGGTTTAGTATTTCAAAAAGGGATAATAAAGTCATGGTACATAGGAAAAAACTCAGAATACAACATTGTGAATGAAGTGATAAAAAAGTCATAGTATAGTATATAAAAAAAAAGATAAAAAGTCACAGTATAGTATGTCAAATAAAGTTGTAAAAAATCATGGTTAGCATGTCAAAAAGTAATAAAAAGTCATAGTATAGTATGTCAAAATGATCATAGTATAGTTTGTTGAAAAATAAATAATAAAATTGTCAAAGAACAGTATGTCGAAAAAAAATCCTATTTGTATGTCAAAAAGTGATATAAAAGTCATGGTATAGCATGTTGGAAAAAAACTATAGTGTGTCAAAAAAGTAATTAAAAAAGTCAAAGCATAGTATGTACAAAATAGTCATAGTACAGTATAAAAAAGGTGTGATAAAAAAGTCATGGTATAGTTTGTCAAAAAAAGGGATAAAAAAGTTATAGCTAAGCAAGTCACATAAGTTGTAGTTTAGTATGTCAAAAAAAGTGATAAAAAGTTATTGTATAGTTTGTTGAAAAAAGGGATAAAAAGTCATAGTATGTCAAAAAGTGATTAAAAAAACGTCATAGTATAGTATGTCTAAAAAGTCAGAAAAGTCCTAGTATAGCAAAAAGTCACAGTTCACATAGTATAGTATGTCAAAAAAGAGATACAAAGTCACAGTTTAGTATGTCTAAAAAATCATGAAAAGTCATAGTATAGTATTTCATAACAGTGATAAAAAAGTCATAGCACCGTATGTCAGAAATAGTCATAGTATGTCAAAAAGTGATAAAAAAACTCATAGTTTCTTACGTTGAAAAAGTCAAAGTACAGTATGACAAAAAAAGTCATAGTACAATATGTCAAATAAAGGGATAAAAAAGTCATAGTTAAGCTTGTTGAAAAAGTTTGGTTTAGTATGTTAATAAAAGTGATGAAAAGTCATGTTATAGCATGTTGGAAAAAAGTAATGAAAAAGTATGGCATGTCGATAAAGTGATAAAAAGGTCATAGTTTATTATGTCCAAAAAGTAATAAAAAAGTCAAAGCATTGCATGTAAAAAAAATACTCATGACGATAAAAGTGATAAAAAGGTCATTGTGTAGTTGTCAAAAAAGGGGATAGTTTCTTATGTCGAAAAAGTCATGGTTTGGTAAGTTGAGAAAAGTGATAATAAAGTCATAGTATAGTATGTCGAATGAATCATAAAAAGTCATAGTATATTATGACAACAACAGTCATCATATAATATGTCAAAAAAGTGATATACAGCATAGTTTAGTTTGTCAAAAAATAAATAAATAAATAAGTCCTAGTTTAGTACAAAGTGATATAAATGTCATGATACAGCATGTTGAATGAAGAGATAAAAAAAGTCATGGTATAGTATATAAAAAAGTAATTAAAAAAAATCAAAGCATAATATGTCAAAAATAGTATGACGAAAAAGTGAAAAGAAAGTCACAGTCAAAAAGTCAGAGTATAGTATGGTAAAAAGGTCATAGTATAGTATGCTGCAAAAAGTGATAAAAAAAATTCATAGTATAGTGAGTCAAACTATGACTTTTTTATCAAAGCGTGTCTAAAAAGTGATGAAAAAGTCATAGTATAGCATGTCAGAAAAGTGATAAACAGTCATAGAATATGGAAAATGTGACAAAAAAGTCACAGTATAGTATGTCAAAAAAGTGATAAAAATGTCAAAGTAAAGCATGATAACAAAAGGGATAAAAAAGTCATAGTTTAGTATGTCGGAAAAACTGATAAAAAGTCATAGTATGTCAAAAAAGTCATAAAAAAGCTTTGTATTGGCAAGTCTAAAAAGTGATAAAAAGGCAAAGCCTAATATGTCAAATAGTCATAGTGTAGTATGATGAAAAAATTATAAGAAAGTCACGGTATAGCATGTTGGAAAAAAGTCATAATATAGTATGGTGAATAAAAATATAATAAAACGTCATGGTATGGTATGCAAAAAAATAATTCAAAGTCATAGAAGATAAAGTATGAAATGCCATCAATCCACACAGAAGCTGCAAAGAAACATCCCTCCTCATTTCTGAAAAACAAATGAGCTTGCTGAACTTCCAATGAGCCATATCATTTTTCAATAACAGCTCTTCATCTTAGAGAAGACATGTGTGATCTATGTTTTAGAGAGGGAGCTTGTCATAGCTTGCCCTATTCCTCTGACTGTCCTTCTGATGGCTGCTGGTTAAAGGCGGTTTGTAAAGGTCATTTAGCAGAGTGTGTGAAGACTGCCACAGTTAGTGTGTGACCACTACAGACAGCCACATGACGATTTTGATCTGTTGTGTTCAAATAAAAAAGTACTGAGAAACACTCTCTAATACACATGGATGAGCCAATTTCACCAGCCAGTTTGCTCAAGATCACATGCACGTTCCTAATGGTTTTTGATGTTCTCAGTAATGGGCTACACGCTAGCTACAGATCAATGAGTGCTATGATGGAAAAAGACACCCGCCTGGCATATGAGTAATTAAGGATTTACATGACATGATGGCTGAACAGGTCAAGCAAAATGCCCTATGAGAAATAAATTGACTAATGTCCCCAAAACATGCATGTGTTTTACAAGCCAACAGTGAAACTCTTTTATTCAGGGATAGGACATTTTCCGATGCATTACTATCACAGGCAGGAACATCATGTTTTATCCGGTTACACATGAGCAGCATTTGTTAAACATTGACCCAGAGCAAATAAAGAGTTCTCAAATGGATGTGCCTGCATGTTTGCATGCCTGTAATAATGTGTTTGCTTTTATGGATGTAGTTGATACCATCAGGCATCTGCTACACGCTATCAAAACCATCTCAGATATTTAATTACTGACTGGGAATTGCGTCACTCATGTTGTTTGGTAAGGTAATTTTATGGAGGTGACTCTCTGGTGAAAACAGTTAATCTTTTAATGGAGCTCCACCAATACGGGCCACAAGCCATGGAGAGTGGGAGAAGAAGAACCTCGAGGTTGAAGGCAGGCAGCAATAAGAAGGAATGCCCAATAAAGACTGATTGAGCTGCAACGATGAGAGATGTTCGGATTGGGTTAGGCGCACTTGTTTGATGAAGCTGCGGGGCGGCAGGTGCTCTGTTATTTTGGATGACAGCTATTGAGGAGAGTTAAAAATGGAAGTGACAAAGCAACATTGTATGCTAGAGCTAATTAAAGCTCTTTGGTAAATGTGTTTTTTTTGGGGGCCAGGCTAAGAATTTGGACATGAAAACACATGTTGCTTTTTTGCACCAGTGCGCTTTGCAAAGGGAGCGCGCACTCACACGGCTATACACATGGATGAGCGAGAGAAGAGAGGAGAGAGAGAGAAAGAGAGAGAGCAAGAGATAGATAGATAGATAGATAGATAGATAGATGATAGATAGATAGATAGATAGATAGATAGATAGATAGATAGAGCCCGGCTACCATACATCGCCATCTTGCCTGTCCCAAAACAAAAAGAAACAGAGCGAGAGCGCGAGAGCGAGAGAGAGAGAGAGAGAGCATCCTGCTCTGGGACCTCATTACTAATTTGACTGTCTGTTCTCGTGCGCTCCTGTACCTGCTCTCCATACGCTACAATCTCTCCTGAATTGTTTTAGGAATGGCTTTGCATCCCTACTACGCTTTTGGTGACTTTAACGCCTCGGTCTTCATAACTCCTTTCAATGTAACGGTTACCGAGGATCCGCTGCGCG
>NW_022602765.1:0-20550 GCF_008692095.1 Etheostoma spectabile | reverse complement strand
ATTAAGTACATGTGACATTAAAAGAGGCTTTTAAAATCTGAGCATTGATCAAATCCAAGGTGACAAGCATCATAGCTCAGTAATGGCTTTCAACATGACTTCCAAAAGGTTTTCCTCATAGACTGTGGGTATGTCATGCCGAGCTGCCAGAGATTTTTCTATATCTGCATTTACATGTACAATAAGTGGTCTCAATTAGCTATTCATTGTCGTGTTGTATTACGGTACGTGAGCGATGGCCCAACACGTACACAAATCACGTTCACCCTCATCGCCAGGGTCAAAGCGATGCATCAACAGGAACGTTATATCCCATAGCTAATGTCCTTGAGGGGGAAAACAGTTTTACTCAATAATAGTACACTTAAATAATGCTGAATGTTGTGATTATTCAAAAGAGACGCTCCTCTATTAAAGGTCCCATGGCATAAAAATGTCACTTTTTGAGTTTTTTTTTTAACAGTAATATGAGTTCCCCCAGCCTGCCTATGGTCCCCCAGTGGCTAAAAAAGGGCAACAGGAGTAAACCGAGCCTGCTTTGCCCGCCCAGATAATTTGGCCCACCCATGAGAGAGAGACATCATGGCTTTCAAACGAGCAAAGTGGCATTTGGCCAAGGACACACCCCCAGCCTCCACCTTCTCAAAAGGCACAGACACAGAAATGGCACGTCCTAAGGAAAGATCATTGTGGGACTGGCTCCAGTGGCTGTAATTCCGCACCAAGGCTGAATTTTGGGAAAGAGTCTTCTGATATGGTATTAGTGGATCACTAAGGTCTATATAAAAGCATCCAAAGAGCACCATGTCATGGGACTTTTAAGGGCGGTGTGAAATACATTTTACATAACTGACCTTGGCTTCATATAGAACTGGCATTTGCCTTCATTCAGTCTTTTTCCCACATTCTACACAGTTTTCAGGCATTTGACGTGAATGCAATGCGATATTGGAGAGTAAGGGACTAAGGTGCTGTCGTTTATCACACAGGACATCTGGACAAATGACTTTGTGCCAGACATCCCTTGTCTAAGAGGGTTCTTTGTGTGGTTGCTTTACAAGAGGCATTAGTAACCATTGGCAGGTAGAGATACTGTCAGAATTAAAACAAAGAAGGCAACAGGAGGGAAAAAGTCTGATTTATAAGCCATTACATATCAACAATGTTCTTTCTTTTACCTTTTTCATAGGTATAAAAAAAAAAAATCTTGCTAAGAGTTAGATGAGAGGATAAACACCTCCTAAATTTGAAGCTACAGCCAGCAGCAGCATGTTAGCTTAGGCGTAAATACTGGAATCAGGGAGAAACAGCTAACCTAGCTCTATTAGAACTATAAATGATAAATACTTATGAGCACTTCTTAAGCTTGTTAATTTATTTTTCACATGTTTATGTATATTACATGTTTACTCTAGAAAGTCACAGTCACAGCTTTGTACTTTAGCTACGCTATTGGGCTGGCTGTAGCTTTATAGTTAGCATACTAAATTTACCTCAGCTCAACACATTCTTCTTCTTACTGTTTTGGTCTAATTATTTAGGAATTTACTTTAGCAGGGTACAATGTTTACATGCATGTTGAATGTTTGCTAACCCATGCGTAAGATAAATCAATTTTCTGCGTAACAATGCATGATGTTAGCAAAAATACATGATTATGTAGATAATGTTTTTAAATTTTACTATGGCAGATAATGTTAAAATCAAAGTTCAAGTTATTCTACTGCGTACAATGCTAGAGCTGCAGAGATCTTCAACAGGGAGTCTGGGACCCCTAGGGGGGTTCTCAGCGTCGTTGCCACCAAATTATTGTCAATTTTTGAAAGTCTTTAAAAAAAAAAAAATCGATTACATAATTCCAACATAGACTGGCAAATATAAATTCCCAGTGACGAAAGACTTACTGGCCTATGGGTAAGGTGGTCACTAAGATAGCACCCCACAGATACAGTTCATCCTAGATTCACTGTGCCAGATGTGTAACATTAAAAGATACTTTATAACATCACGCCAACAATTCAGACTTTAATAGTTTATGCAATAAGGGCATGTAAGAATGGCTTTATGTTGCCCTAACAGTTATTGGCCCAGTTTAATATGCAACTTAATTTTATACAATATGTAGTAAGGGGTCCCTGCTAGTACATCTCACTTTCAGGTAAGGGGTCTTTGGCAGAGATGGCAAAAGTACTCACTTTCTGTACTTAAGTAGAAGTACAGATACTTGTGTTAAAAAATACTCCGGTAAAAGTGGAAGTACTGATTAAACTTCTTTACTCAAGTAAAAGTAACAAAGTACAGGCTTGGAAATTTACTTAAAGTATAAAAGTAAAAGTAGCCTTGCGAAAGCTACCTGGAGCACACAAATGTTACTAGAGAGACGCTGAGGAACTTCAGTGGACATGGAGGACACGTCTTTATATGGCAATGACTACATTTTAAATGGATGTCTGCCAATAGGCCTAAAACATCATATATATGATTAGTATGACAGAGACTGGGACTCCAGGTTAATAAAATTCTGACTTATTGGCAAGATATGAATTCAGTTGTGATTCTGTGAGAATTCACAGATCCAGTTTCTATTTTAATCTTTCCCCCTAACATAAAAATGAATCTACATGTAGGTGTGTGCTCAAATATGGCTTCTGGAAATAAATAAAGGATTAAAATATGAATGACTAAACAGACATTAATGAAGAAGTTCCCCAGCACATTGGCCAGGAGTCCTTCTTGATGCCTACTGTCTCAAACATGTCTCTCAGATAAGGCGGAGGATGATGGGAATGTCTTGGTGTTTTCTTCATTTTCAATCATGTCGCCCTCATACTATATGTGCTAACGTTAACACAATCCATACTACTATGTGCTAACGTTAACACCATCAAGCCTCAATGATTTGCTGTGAATTAATGCAGAATGCCGAATCTGTTGAGTTGTCTTAGTCGTGCGTCAAATGCAACGTACAGTAGATATATTCCCATCCATTTAGATTGAATATGGTATTGATGACGTAAACAATAATAAGGATAACTCCAGTGAATTATGTGAAAGTTGAGGACTAGATGAGGATTGGATTAAAGCTGATTCTGGTTTCCAACTTCACCCCAGGTGTGTCTGTTAAAACAGACGGATACAACTTCTGTCTAGCTAAGTTTCCATCCACTTGTCAATTGAATTACATTATCTGAAGTTCGGTCAAAAAAAACAACTCATGCGAATAAAGCTGGTGAAACTGTTGATTAATATCAACGTGCAACCCAGCTAACAGGTGAAGAACACACCAGAACCACTAGCTAACAGGTGAAGACCACACCAGAACCACTAGCTAACAGGTGAAGAACACACCAGAACCACTAGCTAACAGGTGAAGAACACACCAGAACCACTAGCTAACAGGTGAAGAACACACCAGAACCACTAGCTAACAGGTGAAGAACACACCAGAACCACTAGCTAACAGGTGAAGAACACACCAGAACCACTAGCTAACAGGTGAAGAACACACCAGAACCACTAGCTAACAGGTGAAGAACACACCAGAACCACAAGCTAACAGGTGAAGACCACACCAGAACCACAAGCTAACAGGTGAAGACCACACCAGAACCACTAGCTAACAGGTGAAGAACACACCAGAACCACTAGCTAACAGGTGAAGAACACACCAGAACCACTAGCAAACAGGTGAAGAACACACCAGAACCACTAGCTAACAGGTGAAGAACACACCAGAACCACAAGCTAACAGGTGAAGAACACACCAGAACCACTAGCTAACAGGTGAAGAACACACCAGAACCACTAGCTAACTTACTTTAAATGTGAAGAACTATAGACCAACAACAGGCTTAAGTGAACTGACAACATGAGTTATACGACTTACAGTTCTCAAAGACTCTCACACACAATCTCAGCTGGTTATCCTCTGGACAGCTTGTCCCCTTTTCATTTCTCTCACTTTTTTCTCCGTGTAGCGCGCGCACCCGCTCGCGGTGTGTGGCGCGTGTCCGCGCTATTTTCCGACATAACCTCTTGTACAAAACGAAAGTAACGAGCCAATTTTTAAAATGTAAGGAGTAGAAAGTACCGATATTTGTGTTAAAATGTAAGGAGTAGAAGTAAAAAGTTGCCACAAAAATAAATAGTAAAGTAAAGTAAAAATATCAGAAAAATCTACTTGAGTACAGTAACGAAGTACTTGTACTTCGTTACTTCCCATCTCTGGTCTTTGGCTTAAAAAAAATTGAAGATCCCTGCGCTAGAGTAACATTTTCAGTGCAACACAGCTGGGTTTTAAAAGAAAGTATCCTTGTGAATGTGGGAGAGGGTTTGCACTCGTGCATACAAGTGATAGTCACGTGGAATAAATCAGTCCTGGCTTGAGCCTATGGAGGAGTGAACCGCCTCAAGCCTGATCATTAATCACGTGTGTAAGAATGTTTATATGAGCGTGCATTAGTACCTGAATGCAACAGTGTGTCTTTGCATGTGCATGCACTAAGCTGCAGAATGTCCTTTCTTGTTTTTTTTTTTTCTACAATCAGTATAAATGGGTTTAAAAACAGGGAGGTTATTGATGGATTGGACAAAAGGTCAGAATACAAGGGCATGGTGGGACTGCAGTGGAAGGCCGTTTCACCTCTGACTGTCTCTGCTGCTGACATACTAATCAATCACTTTGACTGAATAATACAAAAAAAGCATGCGTGATGAATTTGATCTCCCATATAAATGAAAGTTGACAGTTTATTATATTTCATTCTAAGCTTATTTCATTTTAAGAAGCAGATTATAGGCTCGTGAAAATAAATAAAAATGGTGTCCATTAGGATCAGTGTATGTAAGAAGTTAGCCTAATATTGGCTCTTCCTTGGAATTGGTTGTCAGGAATATGTTTCCATGTACAAGTAGAACGGCAACATTTTCCTGTTTCTATGGTGGTATGGTCCCGGCATATTTATGGATTCACATGCTTGTCTTGGGTTTGAAGGTCCTAGTGGAGGTGTTTCTTGTGGAATTGAGAATGTTACCATTCTAACTCAATTTGTATTGGCAACCAGCCTAAGAGTTGGCCAACTGACCACAATTAGTGGCATGTCCAGAACGTCCTGCTCTGATTGGTGGCTGGCAGATAAAACATTTTTCATGTGTTGTATGAAAGCCTAATGAGAGACAAAGAGGACAACAAATGAAGCAGATTGTATTCTAGAGGGTAAAAAATGAGAAGAAATAACCTCTAACTGTGAAATCAACCATCTTTTGATACCCAGAATTTGGGAACGAGATGCCCCACCTGCAGACACCATCTACCCACCAAATGTGGAGTCTGTCACACTGGCTTCGCAAATCATTGAACTTCACCGGCGAGCTGAGTGAGTTGGACTCTCAGCACAGTTTTCCTGGCTAACTGCCGTGGTGTGTGAGTGTTGTTACAGCTACAGCTGCTGCGGGCTTATGCCGCCACATCCCTCTCCATTGAGACTGGCCTCCTCTTTTCTTCATACGACCAATGGCAATGGCTGGCAGCGGGACTAAGCACTCAGTAGATGTGGAGGAAGACACAAACAGGCTGCAAATCCCCAACTCCCACCAGGAAAGTCACTCTAAGATTAATGAGTGTTGAGATGTCTGCTGGCTACATGCAGCAACCTGAACCGATGGACGAGAGGCAACTTCAAGGGGTGCAGGTGGGTTTTGCTGAAGTTTTTGGATGGAGTTTTCTTCAACCTGCGTCCACAAAAAAACAGTCCTTTGAAAATCATTGAAGAAAGGGCTCTGTATTCATTTGGTTTATATAAATCATGATAACCTATGTATGTTCTGTCCTACGACACGGTATTTCAGCAGAAACCTAAGACAGAGCAGCTATGTTATAGATATAATGAGCAAACGTAGAATGCTGGAATACAATGCTACCGCAGGTCAGGGTTGCGGATTTATTTCTTTTCCCATCACAATCTTGTAGATAGGCATTTCTTATTCTTTTGTTTTTAATTCCAAGGCTTCTCATGAAAACCGACTTATTAGGCATCCAGACAAAAGAAACACATTTCACCCTCAAAGACAAGTCTGTGGCAGGAAATGAAATAAATAAGGAAGGAGTGGCAGGAGTGAGTGGCTCGGTTGACATTTACTGTGATTAGCGTTTGTAGTGGTGAATGCATTTCTGTCATTCTCTCACTCACCATCTTTTTTTCCCGTCCTCCTCCGTGATCCCTCACGTTTGACTTTCCCTTCTGCATGCAGATGTGCGTGACCTTTAGCTTTCCTGTATGAAATATAATAACAGAAAAAAAAAAACGAGAAATGAATTCACCGAAGTACACAGGCGCAGTACAAAATATCATAACTGGAGATGCCAAATGCCATCATTTCTAAAACAAAAATAAATAAAAAGGTGGTCTCTCAGACTTTCAACATATCTGGGGCTGTGAGCTCAGCTGGGTGAGTTACAAAATGTAAAAGATCTACATTATTCATGTGTGTTTCTGCAAATGCATTCTCACTCCCATGGCATCAAAAAAACTTGGGCAGGCATCTTTGGCATTTGTTATCTAAACAAAAAGTCTCCTTTAGCATGTAGCCTTGTGTCGTCATATTTCATCTTTCATACTATTTGCTATGCCCGGTGTGTTCCATGTAGACGCTAAAGGGTGATTTTTGTGTCTGTATGGAACGCTGAGAGACGCTAACCTGAGTTGGGAGAGAAAACCGGTTGGTTTCTGCATATGTACACGAGTGTGCCCACTCCCACAACTGCTTGCGTCGTGTCTGCAAATTTGCAACACACTGCAACCATTTTCCGTCTCCTCCAGACACATTCAGAGTTCCCCCTCCATCAAGGGCATGATGGTGGGATCCATCGGCTGATAATGTTGGTGTGATCCACAGGTCGGCCGGCCCAGCGTCAGAGCAGAACAGCCTCTCTCATGGCCCATTACAGTCTCCTTAATGACCACACTGATGACCCAAACTCTGTGGCAGCCTGTCCTCACTCTGCCGGTTTAAAAAATAAAAAAATAAAATCTCACTCCCCTCGCCAAAGTTCACTACAAAATGGTGGAATTGTTTTTTTGCTGTCTTTGTGATGTTGGCCCAACTTTTTAATGTCCAATCAGAAGATTAAACCGTTGCAGCAAATAGTCTCTTTATTGTAACTCTGTCCTTATGAAAACACTCAAATAAATAAATATTGTAAATACAGTTTATATGATACGTTTGAGTTTTTTTAAGAATTACTTACTTATTGTCACTTCTTAAGTAAAGAGTACACTTTGAGTATTGGCTAAACATTGATAAAGTGTTGATTCAGGTGTACGGAAGTCCCTAATGGACACATTGTACTTGGTATCATCCCTGGTTATGTTAAATTAGTAAAATAAAGCATAATCATCTTATAAAGATATTTTTGGGCCATTGTCAGCCTTTATTTTTGACAGGACAGCTGAAGATGAGAAACTACATGCAGCAAAGGGCCACAGGTCAGAGTCAAACCTGGGTCCGCTGTGTTGAGGACTAAGCCTCTATACATGGACGGCCGCTCTACCAACTGAGCTATCTGGCCACCCAAGCATATTTATTCATATTTAATAGAATAGGCCTACTCTGTATGATAGACTATGCAGTATGATGCCATCCAGCTTACTGTCATCTCAAAACAGCTTCTCAAATACATTCCTACTGACAATGCAAATACGGAAAACCTTCATTCACGTAATGGGAAAAAATAAAGCACAATCCCTATTAAAATGTTAATCAAAACTTGAATAAAAATAGATGCTTTGATTAAAATAAATCAGGAATAATATGGGCTTAAAGTTGGCAAAACACTGTATATTAATTTGGATGTATTTGTGTGGTTTTTCTGTTACTGCCATGTATGAAATAAATATCACTGTTCCAACAATTAAACATATCCCTACAGAAATGAAGAAATGATTACACTGTTACAAGTAATGAACCAAACATGAGCTACATTTGGGGAAAATTTCATGTAAAATGAGAGAGCATTGACTTAATGAAAACTTACTTAGCCCTCCCTCGTGGGTGTTTTTGACTGTCTTCAAGCCGAAAAACAACCCCATAGGTCTTTGTACAAGTAGCATTACGACCCATGTTTACGTTTTTTCGTTGGGCCTTGGTAATTAGTGATCTGCATGTTAAAGTCTGATTTGTTGTTGATCCAGGCATCCACACAATTCTGTCACCTCACTCCCATCATAATTCCTACGGCAACTCATGGCTTTGTCACCTGAACGTTAACAAACGCCATTTAAAGGCACTTGCATCTGGACTGTTGCGGATGTTTCTCTTGGGATGGCAGTCTCCTCAATCCAAGGCAGAAAAAAAAAATTCACACAAATGCGCCTGATGGATGCTTCTATTTCATGTTATTATTGTATGTGCTTTTCTAGTCTTGGCATACAAACTCACAGAGACAGATGGACATGGAGAACAATATTCTCTGAGCACAATCCTCATGTCTGTGGATGCAATTGCATTTTGTGTCATGGACAGTATGATATCCAGTAATTACATCCAGCCTTTGGAACAGAGTGAGCCACAAAGGATGTTAACATGTTTCTTCACACACATATCCCCCATGGAATTCTGCCTTGTGTCGCATTTGAAACAGAAAGTGTTAATTTGCAGTCAGGGGTCATAAAACAAGTGAAGCACGGTCTCCAGAGTATTAGAATGACATCTTTTTTGCTACAATAATTAATTTGCTTAATTAGAACGATCTTAACAAACATTGTATGTGTACTTTACATGAATATGTCTTTTTTGTAGTAGTATGTGAACTCTAGCTTTAATTTATTTTGCTGGTCTTGAAAGACTTTCCTCATCTAACTGAGAATGTTTTGGAGCATGCAAAAGTAGAGGAATCCTCAGATATGGATTAGATTTTTTTTTTCTCTTTCTTGGCCGCTTCCAATTTTCCTCACACTCAATCTCTGTCCCTCCCCCTCTCATTCCTGGCTGTTATGACATGTGGACATGTTGTACAGTGACTGGAAATGACGGATGATCTCTCTGAATGAGTTATACAATCAGAGCCATGGGGCAATGAAGTGGGGGAGAGAGAGAGAGAGAGAGGGAGGAATAGATCAGTGGGAGATACAGGACCGAATCTGGGCATCTTAATTTAGTGGGCCATAATTAAAAATCTGTTTGCCAGTTTTTCATCTCCCTGCTCCGCAGTCCCGCCTCCCCTTGACAATTAAAGATTTAATCACCATCTGCAAAATGGGGCTGGGAAAGTATGTCTGACCCAAAACTCAAATGAAAGATAATGCTGTTGAGGGACAACATTCTGAGAACTTGGACACTTGCTGTCCATTCTTATCCAACTTTGAATGTGTTTACTGACATGATTATTCATATAATGAGACACTGGAAGCAGACACTTTTTGTGCTTTGACAGTATTTGCTTTTTTTTTGTATTTACTTGCCAGAACATAAGTACCAGATCTGAGCTTTTAGTTATCTTTGTTGGAAAGTGGAAAAATTTGAAAATTACACCTAAACCTGGCAACATTAACATATGCAGTAAAAAATGAAAAGGATGGCTCTCGACTGCGAGGGAAGTTGTCATCATTCTAAATTTAAATTCTGCAGTAGCACATTTTGTCTGTCCAACAGACCAATCTGTACACAAACAAGTAGAATATCAAATCTGCTTCTGTAGTGTGCGCTGGGAACACTGTGTTCCACATCTAGCTCCAAGATTTTATTTTTCATCTTTCTGAGTGCAGCAAGACACAGCAAACCTTGAAACATAATATCACACAAATGCAGAGTTTTCCACTCTAAATTGTTCAACTCCCTGTGTATTCATGAGGACGACTGTGTTTTCTTCGGATCGTGGCCTTACCTTGGGAAAAAAAGAGAGCTTTTTGTTTGTAGATAGCAGAGAAAAAGGCAGTTCTGTTGGTCAGACTCTTACAATCTCATGTACTTGTTTTCAATATGATCAACGTCCTTGAGTGTGCATTTTCTTAGTGTTATTGTTAATTTCTGAGATTTTTCACCAGTTACTGTCAAGGGGAAATTATTCTTTTGGATGACACACTCAAGAACACAGAGGAAATAATTTTAGTTGGCACCTACAGTGTATCCTTAAAAACTAATGTAATGATCTCTAGGCATTTATTTCTATTGTGTGACTGCTTAGAAACCCTTAAAATGGAAATCTACTGTAAGGTATTGCAAAGTGAAAAGCTTTTCAGACAAAGTAGCTAGCCGTGTGTTTAGTAAGAACAAAACAGGGAATTTGGTACTTATATGTTTTGGTCTGCAGGACTCTACCAGGAGAACTTTCTTGTTTTAGCAAAATCCAGTCTAAAGTCTACCCTGCTTAAATTGATACCTTTATCCACTTTTATAAATCCTCTTTTATAAAGGATTTGTTCAGAAACATTTTTTTATTTCTAAAGACAGTCTTTGGATTTGCTGTTGATCTGGGTTTTAGTTCTTTAAACCTTGTTATACTCATGTTTACTCTGCTTTTTGTTGCTTGTATGTGTTGGTGTTTCAGCAGTGGACTGTTTTTTCGCCACTGTGTGGCTCAGTCGGTCGGTCAGTCGATCAGTTGGTCGGTCGATCAGTTGGTCAGTCGATCAGTTGGTGGGTTGGTCGGTTGGTTGTATGGTCCAAGACTTTGCTGGGCTGTAATGAGATGCGATATGAAACAGAAAGCTGTGAGAAGGCAGAATAGCAACACACCCCTTCCAACTCCCAGAGCTATCCTTCCTGTCCAAGATCACAAGATCACATCGCAAGTTGTGTTTTACGCTCCTCTTTTTTTTCTGCTTGTGGAGAACTACGTGAACACATTAAACTATAGAGATGAGGACCGGCGAGTTAAATCAGCCGTCTGAGAGTATACCAGGCCGACACACAGCTCACAACCTATAGGTGGAGGCGCTGGAGACATACATGCTGCGGGCCGCTGTGGACTAGTGTCAGTCCCGTGAGAGTTTTCAGTAAAGTGGCTGCATGTGTTGACAATGCACAAAACATCAACGCCGGTACAAGCCCACAGCTGTCCTGACATGGAGTAAAGTGCATCAGAGCCTCCAGTACAGGTGAACTGAGACTCCGTTACATGGGCTTTCTTTTGGAAGACTAGCTGCCAAAAATTGCACCTTTCTAGTTAATTAATTAGCCTGAGCTTGCTATCAGTAAAGAGAAGGTAGTGGCTTGTGTCTGGTGTGTGCACCAGTGTTTATGCGTTTGTGTGGCAGGTAAGGTGACCAGATTTCACAGACAAAATTCGGGAACATTTTCAGCTCAGAAGCGTATATACCTCCAAATCACGTCATGTTTTTATTTTTGTAAAACTTCAAATGGGGACACTAGACCTTGAGCTGTTCGCATAGGGGCTGAGCCTCCCCAAAGGTCTGATCCTAGAATCACCCCTGCTGCTACTTCATCCTCCACTCCACTACACCTCAGAGGGGGATGTTGTAATGTTTACTGAACTACATTTATCTGACAGCTTTTTCTTTATTGTTTTCGGCTTGTTTCTGCAACAGCTCATTGAGTATCGGATACAATAAAAACTCTTGAGGAAAGATTTTCCTTTGACATTGATCCAGTATTAAACGAGATCGCTGCAGTAGAGAAACAAGCTACAATGGAAGTTAGTAGGATAATAGTCCAACTTGTATTTATGTTCATAAAAGTGCCTTTTTTGCTACTGACAGACTCAGATTAATATTCTAAGTGTCTGACAACATTATGGAAAGGATTTCTAAGGAGGTCGACCTTTCTGTTAAAGATTAAGATCCTTTTTCAAAACATAAAAGTCCACGAAATTGCGTTCGCTAAACCCACCAGACTCCATGTAAATAATCCGTCATTTTAGCATCGTAAAATACGGCATTCTAAAACATCTCTGAGCAGCGCTGGCTCTGGCTGTCTTGAGCCTGTGTGTGTATGGTGTGCGATTAACGGCTACGTTTGGTCAGTGTTTTCTTTCTTTCATTCCAATTTCGGGTCTGTCAGTCACAGTGAAAACCGGGGACATTTCCGGTGACAGATCCAGCCGGGGAAGGGTCACCAAAACCGGGGATGTCTGGTCACCCTAGTGTCAGGCCGTTCCCACACTTGGCAAGTGTTAATTTCGGACCCTGCACAGTACTGTGAAACAGTAGCCATTTAAATGACTGTGTAAATGTAAGAGAACTTGGTGGAAGATACGCCCCCCTCCCCTGAATCCTGGGTTTGGTACACAGCCCTACTTTGCATGGATTGTCATGAAATGTTGTACAGACATTTACAGTCCCCAGAGGATAAAGCTTACTGACAGTGCACTAGTCTGGATCAACAACGGGTCATTTACCAGATAGTTCCGGCACCGCCGGAAGTTCCACCGAATATCCCTCACCTTCTGCTTTCTTTGTGTTGCCGTTCCAAACTCCGATCGCTTCGGTGAACAACAACAAACCTCCTAGCTAGCAAGTGTAGTGGGTGTGTACTCTCCTCATGCGTTGTGTTGTGTTTACAGACGTGACAGTCTCTCTTCGTTGTCTATCAGAGCCGTTTATTCTGGGAAATAGCAGAACAGTGTTTCACAATCACATCCGTCACCATAAAGAGCTCCAGTTAGCAGGAAATAGGCTTCTGCAGACTGCTGAAGGTGTGTAAGAATGTACCCTAAAGTCTGTGGAATAGTATCAATAGATGGCGCTCATGCTACAGAAAAAAGCCTGTGTCATGGAAACTACTAGCCAAATGAGTGGCAGGTGGAATTATGAACTCTGCTGCATGCTGAAAATGTTAAGTTTTAAAGAAAATTTGGATCATGCAACAAGGCAGCCTTGCTTGGTTCTTTCAGGGAATGATTTTGAAGATTTACAAAAAATATGTTTAAGGCATTTGCTATCTAACTGGGTCGTTTTGGGATCTCTTGGTGGGGATTTGCTATGGACGAAAAACACAGAGATACACTGATACAAAGTACAAATTACGCTTAACCATGTCTCCAGAAAATGATACATGTTACTGTATTGTGGGAACTTCCTTTAAAGCTGCAGTAGGGAGTTCTGAGAAAACGTGGACTTAGCCTAAAAATTTGAACAAGCACACCTTACAGGTCCCTCCCCCTTGCTCTCTGCTGCGCCACAGCTCCTCCCCCACAGCGGGGCCTGCCGTGAACGCGCAGGCTAGTAAGCAGGGCCACCGATGCTTTCCACATCCTCATGGACAATACAGGGGATTTAATCTGAGGAGGGTATAGCTTATGTAAACAATTTGCTTATATAAATTATTTATATTTTGTAAATTTTTTTCAATAAAAGGGTTTAAAATGATTTTTCATGTAATCGCTCATTTGTGAGAACAAAAGTAGCACCTTACACAGTACATTACTGAATTACCTTTTGGATCAATTTAAAACCGTAAACTTTCAGTAGGGATGAATGACTGAGGAAGCTCAATGAGCCAAGGAATAATAACATCTTAGAAATATGTCTTAGGTTTTATTAGAATATGGGTAAAATAAATCAGCTTTTTTTGCAAAGTACTCCTGCACAAGGAAATACTGAACATTTTGAGTTGGACTGAAAGACGATTCCTTCACGTGCCTGTGTCCGGGGCCATGTCTGACCTGTTGAAGGAGCACAAAGAATTTGTGTCAGACATTTGATTTACAAATTACACCCTGAGGGGAAAGAAAACATGTTTAAAAATAATCAAAAGTAGAAGTCTGCCTTGCCAAACGTCGACAGGGACAGCGCACAATTAAAGTAGTTTAACCATAGCTACATTATTGTGATCGACAAAAACACCTTTTGGCTTGCTAACTGTAGGCATCGAAATAATATTACTTATACTGAGGGTGGAGGAGTTAGCAGGTAAAGTTAATCTTCACCTGCTACAACATTTCTGCCGTGCCACAAGCTACGGAGTAAACTGAGATTTGCGCTATCACCAGTGTACTGAAAGTGTACTGTAACCATCGATATCTTAGTTGTGTAGTTCTTAAAAAATGAAACAAATCCAGCAGGGATACTTACATGTCAAGCAGAAATGTGGCTAACGCTAGCTCAGAATCCGTGTTGAATCCTTCCAGTAGGCGTAGCTCCCTCCACCTCTGAAAAGCCGCTTCGATGTTGACCCTCGTTTTATTTCGGGCTCGGTTTAATTCTTTCTTTTTAGCTCGCTTTTCGTCATCGGTCTTCTTCTGTTAGCCCGTCTTGTTTTCCGAGCAGGTGTCACTCGAGAAATTGGCAGTTTTCCTGAAAAGTGTTTCTCCGCGATTAGCACAGCTGCAGTGCACTAGCAATCTTGAGCTCGAACGGCGGTACGCGCTGTGCGGGGGAGGGGTATGAGCAGCGCGTACACGAGAGTGATTGACACTGCTAAGACAGTCCTCCTCGCTCTGATTGGCTGTTTCTGACCGGGAGCGGTGTATTTCTGCAAGTGGCAGCAGGAGCACAGGGAGGAGCAGCAGGAGCTTGATTTTTTCACAGATTATCTGTCTCATGTTCTGCTGTCAGGACATAGTGACAGTTTTAACAAATATGTAAAAAATACATTTTTACAAAAGTTACCTACTGAAGCTTTAACTCTTGTAAGGTATTCGGGTCAAATTGACCCATTTCAAATTTTTACAAGAAGAAAAATGGTACAAGTATACTTTTTGTTTTTTACCTGAAAATCAATGGCCTTACCTCATTTTCTGTGATAAACATGCATTCCTGACTCAATTCAAAAAATTATTCTGGATATGAACACTTATGTTTTTTCCATAGTGGATTTTTAACAGGAATTATAACCTAATGACAAAAAACGTATAACCATCACCATTTTTAATTGTTCAAGTAGAGACTGCATTCCCTAAACAAATATGTTATTTCCATTTTTGAAATTGAGATAAAGACAATATTTGTTAATAGATTATGAAGTAAAATTTTTATTTCAGAATTGTTTTTAAAACTCAGCAATAATCTCTCCCCATTTTAAAGGGGGTTCTGAATCTGACCCTAACTGTTATCGACCAATTTCTATCCTACCATGTCTTGCCAAAGTTCTGGAGAAGCTCGTACAAAAACAGTTAAATGATTTCCTGAATAAAAAGCATATAATATTTGACATGCAATCTGGTTTTCGGACGGGGCATGGGTGCATAACAGCCACCACAAAGGTCCTTGATGACGAATGTAATTACAGCATTAGACAGCAAACAGGTCTGTATTGCCACCTTTATAGACCTTGCCAAGGCCTTTGACTCTGTTGACCATAGTATCCTCTTACATAAGCTTTCCAGTATTGGCCTGTCCTCCTCTAGCTGTGATTGGTTTGCCAATTATCTCACCAACCGTGTCCAACAATTGAAGGTTGAAAATATTGTGTCAGACCCACTTATTATCTCTAAAGGTGTGCCTCAAGGCTCCATCTTGGGCCCAACCCTTTTTTCTATCTACATCAATGATATAGCCAGAGCTGTTGGAACCTCTCGGATTCATCTTTATGCAGATGATACCATTTTGTACTCAGTTGGTTCCTCTCTCAATTCTGCGGCTTCCAGTCTTAAACTCAGCTTCACCAATATAGAACAGTTCTTTGACAAACTCCAACTCTGTATTAATACCAGTAAGACAAAATGTATCCTTTTTAGCCGAAAACCGATTATCGAGACTCCACCTACAATCACCTGCATGAACGGTATGGCTCTGGAGTACGTCAATAAATATAAATATCTAGGTATTTGGTTGGATTCATCCCTGTCATTCAAAACACACATCAATAACCTTCAAGCAAAAGTCAAAGCTAGACTAGCCTTTCTTTTCCGTAATAAAGCTTCCTTACTCATGCTACCAAATGCACCCTTGTTAAGATGACAGTACTGCCAATTTGGGACTATGGTGATATTATCTACAAAATGGCACCAAACACAGCCCTAAAAAAAACTTGACACAATCTACCATTCAGCCATTCGTTTGCTACTAATGCACCCTTTCACACTCATCATTGTGACCTGTACAATCTGGTGGGATGGCCCTCCCTTTATACCCGGCGGCTACATCATGGTTTCTTTATATACAAGACGATCCTGAGCAAGGACCCTCCCTATTTGTTATCTCTTCTTCATGGCGTTCATAACACCTATCATACAAGATCGAGTAATTTGATTAAATTTAGTACCCCTCCTACTTCTATACCTTTGGACGTAATGCCTTCCGCTTTGCAGCAGTACATGACTGGAATACACTACAAAATAACCTGAAACTTACATCTCTGATCCCAATCTCCACCTTTAAGCAAAACCTCCAAATTACATTGCTGACTCTTGTTCCTGCTGACAAT
Organism: Etheostoma spectabile; assembly: GCF_008692095.1. Classification (NCBI taxonomy): domain Eukaryota; kingdom Metazoa; phylum Chordata; class Actinopteri; order Perciformes; family Percidae; genus Etheostoma; species Etheostoma spectabile. Next base: position 4,230 of record NW_022602765.1, on the reverse strand, counting down.
CATGAATCATATTATACACACATATTTAAGCTCTTATTCTTTATCTTTTCGTGACTGTCTTTTTTAATTCAGTTGCTTGTTCTATGTGTCATGCGTTTGACTATGTAAAGTTGTACAGTATGTTCCTATTATTTCTGTAGCCTCTTGGCCAGGTCATGTTGTGAATGAGAATTGGTTCTCAAACAGTTTACCTGGATAAATAAAGGTTAAATAAAAATAAAAAATAAAAACCCAAATAAGTCACGGGTCAGTTTGACCCGAGGGATACGAGAGGGTCCCGGAAGTGAAAACAATATAAGGGTTAATACATGTATTGTATAAGGTCCTATTATTATTGTTAGGTGTCATATTATAGGCGTTTTACAGGTGTCAGTATTTTCTGAATCTATTTTCAAATTTTCTATTTTCCAATCAGACGGTGTAAAATGAAAAAATCGAGCGAACCAACTGGGAGTGTTTGACTGCCAGAATCAAAAGGTGCTCCACATCTGCTGCGATGTAAAATATCTTTTGATCACTACAAAAAACAAGGTCATGCTGATTATGCGCCAGTTTACTGGCAGGAGGGTATCTGCACATTGGCAAAGAGGTTCTTTGGAATGTTTGAATCCACTGGATTGCTCCTCTTCACAAAAACACACAATAATTAAGACCCAGATTTGGCTTGGTGTGGCATTTTGATAAAATAGGCAACATTCTTTATTAGGATAGGGTGAACCAAGAAAAGCATGTGAGGAAACAACATAAGGTGCTTGTGTATTTTTTAAAAAAAGTGCAGAAATCGATACATTCAATATTGCTCAGACTTCCTATTTTGTGCTTTAAGTCTGGAACACAACTAAAACCCCCTGTAAAGATGACTTTATCTCAGACTTACCACAGTCTGTAATTAAGACACAAAGTAGAACTGTCCGGAGTTATCTATGGGGAGAAGGTATGCAGGGAAACTTTGAGACGGTGACATATCATGAATACCCAACTCTTTCTGGCCAACTCTTATCGGGTTCGAGACCTGTTTTAAAAGGGAGCTTTGGTTTCGTGTGTCAGGCCAGTACTTAATGGAATTGATGGCTCTGTATCAACTGGCCCACAGAGGCGGATGGATATTGGAGTTGGTTCGACTTAAAGGAACTGTGCCAAAAAAAAAAAAAAAAAGACAGAAAGTCTCCTCCACACTGATTAAGGTGGCTAATATCACTTTTGCAGTTAAGTAGCTATATGCTGCGGCTGGTATGACTGTAGGGTGATCATTTCACTGGAAATGATCTGCCTACTGTTGTGTTTCTAACATGTTAGATGTTGGAAGACAGACTTTAACAGCATGTTCATAAATGATCTACCTTTTAATTAACAGCCATAGCCGAGAGCACCGGGGAAAAGATAAAAAAGAGAAACGAGATGATGAAAATGAAGACCGATGTGGCCATAGAGGCAGGGATAGAAAATAAAAAGAGAGAGAGAGGGAAGGTGTAGAAGTTCAAAGGTAGGTTGTCAGCAACGGTGACCGGCTGACTCCTCTCGCAGCGAGCTAACAAGACAGAATCGCTTGTAACCCAGTGCCCACAGGGGGGGGGGGGGGGGATTTGGTAAGAAATGGCAAATTATATCCTCAATCCAGCTACAGACAGAAGTCTTTCTGATGCCTTGCATAAAACTCTTCATAAATGTTTGATTTTGTTTGCTGGGCAACACAGTAAGAAAAACAAGTCTCATTATATACTGAGTTAGCCTGGCCTGTGCCGAGAGCCTCCGGACAGGCTTCCAGTAGCACCCGTGTTGACAGAAGAATGAGAGGCAGTCAGAAGAGACTATGAAGAATGATGGGAAAGAGGTTTTGCTTGAGGAAAATGCTTTTTCTAAAAGTGCTGAAGACAATATGAGTCTGGAATAAAGTAATACTTACATTACATTCATGGAAGCAACTTGTGAATCTGTAGAGGTTTAGTTTTATGCCCTAAAAGAATACCTAGTAGTCTGGTGTTAGGTATTATAGTCTATTTCTTTCTTAATTTTAATTAGACTTTGTTCTCTCCTCCATGTAAGCCCCATCCACATGGGGATTTTTGAATGAATTTCTGCCAGCTGACTAAGAAGATTTGTGACAATGATGTGTCACCAACCTTGCAGGGTTTGATAGCAAAGAACCCCAAAGATTCAAACCAGAGAGGGCACCAAACTAGGGTATGGAATGACTTACAACAATCAATGATGTACTGTGCAGTTGTGGGATTTTGCAAGGCAAAAATACATAATACATACAACCAAGAGATGGATTAATTATGATTATATTCACCCTGTTTTCTCTCTTTTCATTTGACTTTCATGTATCATCCATGCCACTCAACCACAATCCAGCAACATCCACTTGATTTATTTTTGTCTAAAATTACTTTAATACACCCGCCTTTGGTTGCTTGGCGCTGGGAGTATAGAGTTCAATATAGTACAACGTTTTCTGTGATTTTCCAACAAAAACCCACTAAGCTGTAAAAAGCACTTGCAACCACTGCAGAGCCCCAGTGGTTCAGCCCCAGCACGATGCTTCTGGCAGGGTGATGCGCGTCTACAAACATGGACAAAATGCTAATAAATCAATAAATAAAATGAGTAAGAAAGCTAGACATAGACATCTTCACATTATAAATATGAAGGCTAGTTGGTACAATAATTACGACTTATAAGTAATCATTAAAGTCTCTTTCTTATCTAATGACCTCATATTAATCCCTTGCACTAAATAAAAGAAACACTTGTTGTACAGCAACAGAATACAACGCTTTGAGTTATTTTACTTGTCATTACAACAGCCAGTATGATTGCTACACTGTGTATTATGTCATGGTTAGATTGCAGTGTTCATTGGAAAGCTTGGGAATAAACCCCGTGAAGTGCTGTATGTAATGATCACAACGGAATTTGTAATCAGAAAACTCATTTTTGTAGCATTAATTCAAACTGAGGTCTCTCATACGATTTACTGACTTTTTTCTGAAGCTGAGTCAAATCAGTCGAAAAATGAAAATGGGAATCCTGAAATGACAGAAATGAAATTTAAGCTGTCTTCTATTTCACATTAACAGCCGTTGCACGTTGAGCAGCAAAAGACATTTTAAAAAAGGAGCTTTATTCACCAAGAAAGAAGATATGAGTTTCATTTGATGAACCCCACTCCAAACAAAATAACAAAGAAAAATCGTCTGTATAGTGTCTGTGCGATTGGCCCATCCTCTGCTGTGATGGGGTTTAGGGGGTTGTGTGTGTTTCTGCTCTAAACAAAAGATGTTAATGATCACCATTTTCTTGCACTGACCTAAAACCAGACTGTGTGTCGGCAGAAGCTCTCCTCTCTCCATTGTCAGTGTCTGCATTCCATGTCCATTGTCTCCCTCCTCACAGAGCCCCTCTGATACCACTGTAGGACCTAAATAAATGAGAAACTACTAAATGAGAACTTGGAAAAGTTCAACAACAGTTAAAAGTCCCACATGCTAAAATTAAGGAATGTTGGATGCATGGATACACTTATAGAAATCAAAATGTATTATACTGTATATATGCTATATATTTGGATTTTTTCACTACATGTGAAGGAAAGTCACAGGTAGCAAACTGACTCAGTAAAATTATAATGTTACCACAGCTGCACAGGCAAAAACATGTCTGGTACTGTTATATAACACAAATGCAAACAAAAAAAATGCACCTATAAAAGCTGCTAACATTAGCTGCATTTCACATACTGCTGTGCACTTGGTAAAGTAGGGCTATCTCAGTGATGTCACACACATTATTAAATCATGACCACAGTTTTGTTCCTATGCATGACACACATCACTTTTTTTTAAACCATTAAATTGTATAATATTAAGGAAAAATAAGTTTTGCAGCAGTGAAGGAAACAAATAGATGTTATAGTGATAGATCCCTCTGTACATCCCAAACAAGTGGGCAGCATAACAATTAAACACGAGCACTTAAGCAAGTTGAGCAAGCAAGGACTTTCACAGCAAGCCATTAAGCTGAACATCGCTAATAAGTAGTCTGGCTCACACTAGTCTCGCTTTGCCACCACCCACACGCTGCGGTGCGGAGGATGGTCAGGCTTCCACACGGCATTCTGGGATGGGAGAAAAACATGCTGGTTATTGGCATTTCTTTAAACCATTCACAATCGTCATAGGCGGTGCCAAGGTCCGCAAGGAGCCTCTGTAAAATTCATCAGGAGAGACA